>NC_071391.1:305000-448841 GCF_022682495.2 Desmodus rotundus
GGACACCCCCGTCTGAGAGCTGCAGGACAGATACCCCCAAGAACACCCCGCATTTGTTAAACGGCCAGCGGCCAGCAGAGCGGGAGCAGGTGCTGAGAGTTCAGGCAGAGCCCTCTGAACCCACACACCCCTTGAAGAGGAGGTTGGGTAAGTGTCCCCAAGAGTTGGGGACACGCTGGCAGAAGGTCCAGGCTGAGTCCTCATGGAGCTTCAGGTGCAGCAGGGTAAAGACAGGCGAAGAGGGAGCAGGGTACTTTCAGAATTTGTGAGGCGGGGAAGCTGTATGAACCGATGAGAGGGGAGGGCCTGCCAAGGACCCTCCAGGGGAGAGAGGGGGATGAGAGCCCAGGCCTTCAGGGATGTGGTCGGAGGAGAGGCTGTGTGAAGGTCTCCAGTCCTGCCCAGCTTGCAGCTTGAGTCACATGCTTCCCAGGCTGGTAAGGAGGAGCTGCTGGGCGCAGGGAAAGAGGCGGCTTGGGGGCCACTTTGGGGCCACGTGGATCCCAGGCTGGGTTCCATGGCTGCCACTCAGGACCCTGTTGACCACAGAGCTCTGGGGTCCTCTAAGGCCAGAGGAGAGGTTCTGGATCAAGGTCCCTCTGGACAGTGTGGGCCGAGTGGCACCCAGGCGCCTTTCTCTCCTTGCGGGGCGAGCTTTTGCCTGGTGGGACGGACTGACGGGCATGATGGCTGTGGAGACGAGGGCGCAGGGCGACCCCTGCCCCACCCATGTCCTGCCCCTCACACACATGGGAAGGGCAGATGCGACCTCTGACCTCCTCAGCAGCCTGGCCGGGACACTCAACAAGGTCAGCTCCCGGAAAACAAACAAGGCCCCAGGCCTGGTGGGGAAATCTTTCTAATTCGCCCAGTGATAAACCCTTGCAGATCCCCAAGCTGCCTAGGGTCTCGAGTCTGCATTGTGCTGACGGTTTGGAAGGTCCCCAGGACTTGGAATTCTGAGTGCCCATAAGGTCAGGGGCTCTGGGGCCCGGGGTCAGGGAGGTGGTGGAAGGCGGGTGCTGTTGAGTGCCCAGGGAAACGCAGGACCTGGGGGGCAGCGTGTGGCTCTGTGCTGCCCTGGCCCAGTTTCTGTGAAACGGGGGAGAGCACGTACCCTTCTGAATCCTGGGGAGCGCTGACAGGACAAACTAAGACCGCAGTTCGGGAGGGGGAAAGTGCCTGGCCCTCAGGAAGAATAGCCCACGCTGAGCGGTGGGGGGGGCCCCACGGCCCAGGTGCACCCTGTCCTCCCAGCACTCAGTCCCTGTTCTGTGACACAGGAAGAGAACCCTTGCCTTCCCCGGGGCTTAGCCGCAAGGAGCCCTGCAAGCCCAGACCACCAGGCCAGGCGCCTCCCCGCCCTGGGGCAGCGCCATGTCTGCCCGGCCCAGGGAAACCGCCTGGCACTGCTGATGTTTGGGGCGGGCTGGCCTCTGTGGGGCACTGTCCTGGGCACTGCAGAAGCCCCGAAACATCCCTGCTCTCCAGCCCCAACAGGTGGGGAACATTGTCCTGCCCGACTATGACCAACACCTCATCTGCAGGCAAGGCCAGCTGTCCCTGTGGGGACCACCAAAGATCAGGAGCCCAGCCTGTGCTTTGTACCGTGTCTGGCCCTCCCCCGGACAGGGGCACCTCAGGCTCAGCCCTGACCAGCTCGGCTCTTCCCGTCCTGCACCCAGCTGGGCCGACACTGTGTAAGGGCTCAGCCAACCTTTCCTGCATGAATGAACCAAGGAGCCAGCCCACCACGGGGTGTGAGCGCCAGCAGCAACTTCCTGGAGCAGGCCTGCTGCCAGCCGGGCGCTGGGCGCCGAGGGTGGCCTCGTCCAGGCAGGGTCCTATGAGACTCTGTCAACCTCTGGCAGTGGGCAGGTGCCCTTCCCTGATGACCCGAAGGCCTACTGAGCTCGACAGTGACACCACTTGCCAGGGCTCCTCCCCATTGTTGCCGACCTTGGACTCTGGGCCACCACCCAGTCCCCATCACCCAGGCAGGAGGCAGGCCCAGGCCAGGGACAAGTCTGTCCCAGTTGTAACAGGGGCGCGCGGAGGGTGGGGAAGCAAGCTTACCAAGTCTTTGGTTCTGTGTAAAAAGGAGCACAAACTCACAGAAACGAAGGTGGTGCAGAAGTGAGTGTTTACTTAGAGTGAG
The DNA here is from genome assembly GCF_022682495.2 of Desmodus rotundus. Lineage (NCBI taxonomy): Eukaryota > Metazoa > Chordata > Mammalia > Chiroptera > Phyllostomidae > Desmodus > Desmodus rotundus. The sequence continues at coordinate 307,159 of NC_071391.1, forward strand.
GGTAAAAAGACAAATGGCGAGTTTGGAAATCTGACAAATACCACAAACACACACAATGTGTAAAACAACATGTTTTCATTCATCAGCTGCCCGATCCTTCCCATAATAGTGGTTCCTGCCTTGTTTGGCCGCTCACTTGGAGGTCACCTCAGTGTGTGACAAGCGTCACCATGTTCCATAGAAGGACTAGAGCAGGGGCCCCAACCCCAGGCCTTGGGCCTTGGACTGGGACCAGTCTGTGGCCTGTTAGGGACCCGGCTGGCTGCAGAGCAGGAGGTGAGCAGCACAAAGGTGAGGGGAGCTCTGCTCCCTTTAGGGCCTGACTCTGCCTCCAGTCTCCCCACCCCCACGCTTTGTCCGTGGAAAAATTGTCCTCCATGAGACCAGCCCCTGGTGCCAGAAAGGTCGGGGACGGCTGGTGGAGCCCTTTCCTCCAGTGGAGTGGCCTGGGGTTTGTTGTCCTTCCCTACCGCGGGAACCCACCCGCACTGCTCACGCACACAGGAAGCTTCCTGCGCCCAGAACAGCAGATGTGATCGGTTCTCATCCGTGATTCCTTCTTAAAACCAATTTCTAATCGTGTGCAGTGTGTGGTCGGCAGCACTTTCTCGGGTTGGCGGGGGCCACCGATGCCCAGCTCTGCCTCCACAGGGCCCCCGGTGGCCTGGACCTGCCCCGGCAGCTCCTGGTGCCAAAGGGATGATTTGTGCCTGAGTCTTCACTTACAAAGGTGACCGAGTGAGGACTCGGAAGCCAGTGAATGAAAAGTTCAAGGTAACTCCCAGAGCCCTGGAAAGGAGGGCCTGGTGGGCCCTGAGGCCACGGCCAGGGCCTGGTAGGGGCAGGCTGGGTTTGGAGGCAGGAGGAGAGGGAAGAAAGGCAGGTTGTTGGGGAAATCGCTAGGAATGGGCTGGTTTGAATAATTCCAGGAGGCTAGGGCACAGGGGCTGTCCCCCTCTCTGGCACCTGGCCCTGGGTGGTTTGGCCTGAGGACCATCGTGGAACTGTGTTGGTTAAGGCGGTGGCCGGGACTGTGGACTCAGCATCACAGGGGGTGCAAAGCAGGTGGGCTGCTGTGTGGTGTTCTGACTGGTGGAGGCCAAGTGGACGGATTCAGGACCCAAGAGAGGGCGGGACAAGGAGGAGCCAGCTGGGGGCCCGTGTGGGCAGGGTGAGCCCGGGGCCGTTATTCCTCTGGCCCCTGCTTTCCAGGCAGTAAATTGTGCTCCTGCTCCCCAAACCGCAAGTTCCTTCCCAGGGAACATTCACACGTTCACCCGTTAAAAATACAAATGCATGGGACCTGCCCACAGACAGAGGAGAAGCGTCCCGAAAATTCATTTTCTGATCTCAGGAGACTGGCGCAGCTGCTCGGAAAGAGAAAGGAGCACGGTTCATCTGCAGGGAGCCTCTCCCAAGGCCTTGGACAGTCAGCGTGTCAGGGGGGACGCTGGGATGGAGAGGACGTAGGGGCCCCACTGGCACCGCCCCCGGAAGGAGGCCTGAGTGTGGCTGGTGAGCCCGGGAAGTTTGTGAGGAAAGAAACCGAAGGGTCTCCCCTCGCAGGCGACACGGCCGTCGTGGGATGGGCCCTTCAGCTCTGTACACACTTTCTGGTAACAGGTGGGGAGTTTAGCCAAGTCGTGGGTTCAAACTCTGTGTGTGGGATTCACCCGCAATCGCACACGTCAGCAACGATGTTGGGAAATGGAGTGCCACCCCAGTGCAGGAGCAGCGCCCAGCGTCACCCGGAGAGGCCGTGGGGCACTGTCAGCAGGCGAAGAGATGACACAGGAGGCCGTGTGGGCGCCCTGGATGTGCAAGAGCGTTTCTTCAGAAAGACGCCAAGAGCACCAACACTTGCCGGGAAATACTGATGATGTCGAGTGAATTAAGCTGTCTCTGCTCCAAAGACGCCGGCAAGGGTGAAGCAGCCAGGGATGGTGGCAGTGGCAGCCCAGGAGGCTGACAAAGCCGCGGTGTCTGGAGCGAGTGAAGACAGGAAAGGCCACAGCAATGGGTCCGAGGACGTGACCGGGAACCTCGTGGAGGAGGAACCCCAAGTGGCTGACGAGGACCAGGGTGGGCTGTGTGGTCAGGGAGACCCACAGTCGGCCCACGGGAGGTGCTGCCCCAGAGTCCCTGGGCGCACCGTCCAGGCAGGCACCGCACACCACGGCGTCCAGCCACGCGGCAGGACAGCACTGACATCCGCTCCAGTGGAAGAATTGCGGGCTGTAGGACCGGCAGGGTCAGCTCCTTGGTCAACACTCCAAAGAGAAGGGGCGTGGGCTGCTGACCACGGCCACCGCCCTCGGCGTAACCCTGTGGAGGCTGAAGGTGCCAGGACCCCACCCCCACCCCGGGATCTGAGCCCACAAGGTCTGTGTGTGCTGGTCCTCCCCACCGACTCCCGGAGCTGGGTCGTGGCATCTGACGTGGGGCAGGAAGGCCCTGCCTGAGTCCAGTCGGGGGCTGTAGGGGTCTGGCCGTGGGGCCCTCGGCTGTGGTGGCCCTCAAGGGCCTGGAAGCGGGAGTGGGGTCCGCTGGATGAAAAAGCGCAGCACCCCATCCCCAAAGCCTGCTCCCGACATCCTCATTAGCCCCTCTGTTTCCTTTTTCTGAAGATAATCTTCTGAGTTCTCAGAAAAACTTGACAATGGCTATAATAAGACACCTACAGTGAAGCTCTCCTGGCTCTCAGGGAACCATGTGACCGAGCTGGGAAAGACACCCAAGGTCAGAAGGCACTGCCAGGCCCTAGCGCCACGGGCCCCGCAGCCCTCCGGGGCCAGCTCCTCAGAGACACAGGGTCACTGCTCTGCGCCCCTCGCCCACAGCTCTGAGCTCACAGGGACGGAGCCACACACGCTGACGGTGGTTGGTGGTTCCAGACTGGAGTGTCACAGCTGCCTGCATGCTGTCCTCAGAGCAGACGCTGGGCTGCAGACAGAGGCTCCTACTGGGGGTCTCAGGGAGGGACTCAGCAGCTGTGAAGTGGCGCCACCTTGCCGCGGTCCAGCCGCAGCAGAGTCCAGGGGGTCCCGAAGGTGCTATGAGGCATCGGCGCGTGGAGATCAGGCAACTACACAGCTCAGAGGCAGGTGAAGCACTGACTCGTTTATTGCCAAGTACAAGTGGATTTTTATATTTTCCTTTTTGGCATAGATTAACATTTGCAAGTGTATAGCATGATCAGTTAAGCAGAAACATCAATACAAAAGTAACCATGAAAAGTATGAAAGTTTCCATGGATATAATTATATTAAACAAAGATTGTTTTGACCAAAGTTTTCCATAGATTCAGTTAGTGAACAAAGATTATTTTAACTAGGACAGTTATAAATCAGACGATTAGACATTTTCAGAAATTGTTCATAGGGCAAAAGTATACAGTAGATTGAGCAGAGGCAATAAGGCCTTTGTGATATCTAACTTAGCTATCTATCTTTTCTGTCTAAAATGTTTCTCTGTGTACTATAAACTTTAGCTTCATAGTAACTGTTTCTGTATACCTAATAGCTAACCAGCTTTTCTTATTTCTATGGCTGTCTAATTGATATATATTCTTATTTAAGGTAAAGGAGGGGGTGTTACTCTAACGACTTTTAGACATTCAGGGACTTGTTGACCAGAGACGCATTGGTCTGATTATATCCTGTTTGTGTCAGCTGCTGGTCAGTTCTAAGAGTGGTGATCATTTCTAGGAGATTCCAGATGATTAAGGCAGTAAAAATACAGATTCCAAGAAAGAGAAAGAACAAAACCACACACAGATCCCAAGTAATGCCACGTCCTCCAGGCCAGGATACGCTTCCTTGAAGATATACCCCCCATGTCTGGACCTTGTCAGACAGCATGGTTGACTGTACTGGAACTGGAGGTGGCACCACCTGGTGCTGGTGACAGTGCCAGTCACAGACCCACTGTGATGACCTCTGCCAGGGAAAAAAATTAAATCTTGTATCCATCACTTGATTAATTATTAGCTCAGGAAATCTCCCTGCGAACACAGAACCCAGGGTCCCTGTTTGTTCACCTGGGAAGGGCCCCTTGCCGGACCCGGAGCAGAGCAAAGCGGGGTCCACCCTGGAGAACAGGGCCCATAAGCTTTTATCAGACACTCACTCCTTCCTTCCACACTGCTGGTTACCACCGTATTTACCAACACACAAACCGCAGGAGATAGACATTCCCGAGATATCAGAACTGCCCTGGAGCGGGAGGGGCCCTGAGCACTGGCCCTGCACCTAAAAGCTCCTGCTCAGGGCTCTGCTTCAGGAAGCTTCCAATTCTTCACTTGGGACCACACCTGCACCTTCAACCACAGATGATCAAGGAGGAACAGGAACTGGCGAACTGGGGGTCTCCCCAGGGCTCAGGACCCGTGATGTCCACTGTGGTCAACATCCACAGAGAGACCGAGGTGCCCGACCACATCGTCTGGTCCCTGTTCAACTCCATCTACTTCAACGTCTGCTGCCTGGGCTTCGTGGCGTTCGCCTACTCCGTGAAGGTGGGTGGGTGCCTGGTAGCTTCTCAGGAAAGTGTGTGTGGGCCCTGAGGTTCCCCTGCACACAGGACCCTTGACACGGAGGCTCCTAGTGAGACAAGTTTTCTGAGTGGATGTGGGTGTGTGTTGGGTGGGGGCTCCTTCCCCACAAGAGTTAGAGGGGGGCTACACAGACGCGCCTCCCAAAGGGAGGGTCTGCACCGTGTCCAGGAGCTCTCCTTTCCATCCCAGTTAGAGAAATCACGTCCTTCACACATCCCACCCAGACCTCATGTCTGGTCCAGAAAAGGAAAAGATCCTCAGAGACACTGACCCCTGCTGAAGTGAGGCCAGCAGAGGGGCCAGGGCAGGGGGAGGAGGTGCCAGGGACCCCAGGAGAGGCTGAGAGGCTATGAGGGAGGGACCCCCCTGGCCTGGACCTGCTGGGGCTCCAGGGAACGGGCGGAGGAGGGTCCTGATGTGGCTAAAGGGCAGGGGGAGGGGCTCTGGGCAGGGACCAGCAGGGGAGGACCTGAGTCACAGCAGCTGGCTCTCCCCAGGCCCAGCTCCACTCCAGGCCCCCCTCAGCATCTCTTCTCCCCCAGTCTAGGGACCGGAAGATGGTGGGCGATGTGACCGGGGCCCAGAGCTATGCGTCCACTGCCATGAAACTGAACCTCGTGGCCCTGGTCCTGGGCCTCCTTTGGACTATAGGATTCACTGTTCTCTTGGTGTTGGTGGTGTTCCCAGCAATCAACAATGCAATAAAACAGGCCGGGCAGAACCACGGAGGGTACTAGTCGCTGCCCTTGGCAAGGGGACCTCGTCTTCGCCACCCCCTCCTGGCTCTGCCCCCACCGCCCCGCCCCCCTGCATTCAGCACTCTGTGCAGACATAGCTGTCCCCACTGAACCCAATAAAGTGCACTTGGATGTCACAATGCCGACGTTTCCTGGGCCACAGCTCCTGCCAAGTGCCCAGCCTGCCCCTGAGACTGAGCCCACTGCCCCCTGGCCCACCTGCTTGCTTCTCTGAGGGGGGTCCAGCTCTTTCTCAGATGGTCCTGGTCTCCTGCTGGGAGCAGAAGCTGGGTCCAGGACACCCTGGGCCCCTAGGACAATTCTCCCCGACCCCAGACTGTCTGGGAGCAGGGTGAGTGCTGCAGACCAGTGCCCTGGGAGGCCATGGTGTTCGCAGGTCCAGTGCAGGGTGGAGCCCAGCCCCACAGCCCCACCTGGGTGGTCCCGCCATGGCTGTGCTTCCCCCAGCCCACCAGGTCTGTCCTTGCTCCTCCTCAGGGGATAGGAGCAGGGCTGTGCTGGGGCCTGGGAGGGACAGAGCAGTCAGCCCTGAGGGACAGAAACCCTGAGGGAAGGACCAAATCCTCCCACCAAACCGGCTGGGCCTGCTAGCTGGAGCCTCTGCCAGTGCCCAGGAAGGGTCCCTCAGCCTTCGGGGACCCCCAGGCTTGGGGTGGGAGGCTTTGCCAGGTCCGCTGATGCACCTGGGCCCGGGGCTGTCCTGAGCTTGACCCGTGCCCTCCCCCCAGGCCCTGCACACTCACCCCAGAGAGGCTGGGGAAGTCCCAGGGGGCACAGGCTTGTGTCTGGGAGGTGAACCTGTCTCCACAGGAGCCTCGCCCTTTGGGGACGAGCCCTGGGCTCGTGTGGGCTCCAGCTGTGGGGCAAGGTCAGTCCTGCTGGTTCCGGTCTGTGGGCAGCATTTCTTCCCCCTGTGGTCTTGTTGGGTCCTGGCGCCCAGGCGCTACACAGATCCAGAACCCTGGCCCCTGTAGCTGCGCCCCCTCCCACCCAGTTACAGCCACTGGGGCGCCCTGACTCTGGGGCCCAAAGAGGGCTGGACTGTGTCTGCGGTAGGCCTTGTCTAGAGCGATGCGCCCCTGTACCCGAGCGACCCACGTCTGAGCAGGAGGGGGTCAGGCCCAGGGAAGGGGTCCTGCAGGAGGGGACGCTGGCGGACCTGTTCCTCTGGGTCGGGGAAGAACTTGCTCCAAGCAGGACAAGAGCGGGATGCCGTCACGTGACTGCGACCTCGGCTCCAGGTACATCCCCTGCCGGGCACCGGTCAGGAAGTGCGCTCAGCACTGAGCGGCCCGCATCTGAGCGCATCTGCGCGGCTGTGACTTGGGACGTAGACGGCACTAGGCGGGAGACGTCGTGCAGCCAGCAGACGAGCCGCGGTGTGGAGCTTTGGGAAAATTACACTGGCGCTTGAGGCTTCACGCAGGCGCAGTGCAGGCCCTTCGGAAGGTCCTGGGTCCTGTCCGCTGGGCTCCCGACGGCTCGGCCCGAGCTCCTGGAGTCCTCGGAGCCGCCCCAGCATCTCCGTCTGGAATGTGGGTTGACCAAGCGTCACCTTTACCCAGGTGGGCGTTTCCAGGGTGGCGGGTGGAGTGGAGTCCAGGCTGGCTGGGTTCAGAGAGTTGCGTGACCCCACAGTGGGCCAGGAGGGGCGGGCCTAGCAGGGGGGCGTGGCGGAAGTGGGCGGGTGCCAACGTGTGGGCGGGGCCAGGCCTGCGGGGAGGGATCCAGTTGAATTTTCCCTGCGGTTCTCTTCTCACAGTCTCCAGCGAGCCCCTCCCCACCTCTCTGCGAGTGTTTTGGGGACCCAGAGATGTTGGTCCGCCATCGTCCCCTGTGCAGGACCATCTTCCTCGGGCCTGACCCTCTCTTGCTCAGACGTGGGACCCCCGGGGACAGCCTGAGATCCTATGGCTTTTCCTCAGGGCCCCAACTGGCCAGCCCCAACGAGAGTTAGTGCGCCGCTGTTGGGGACAGAAAGGAGGTGGGGGTGAGGGTGTGGAGGGTCCACAGCAGGGGCCCTGGGCACAGGGAGGAAGGGGCAGTCTGGGCTGGCCCAACTCCTAACACTCCTGTCCCGCTGGTAACCGCTGGGTCTGCCCTGGGCCACCCCTTAGTGCCCGACATCTGGGAGCCTTGAGAGAAAGTGGTTCGGAGCTTATTTCCAGCTCAGGAAGCTCACTTCCAGGTCAGGGCTGGGTTTCTTTTCCACCTGAAGAGAAGGGAAACCCGGGGCTGCCTCGCCAGGTGACCTGTGGCCTCCCGAACTTATGTACCCTGTAGCCTTCTGGAGCTGATGGGGGACTTGGGGGCCAAGGGTGTTCTGGACCAGGACCTCCGTTCCTCAAATGAGCCATCCTGGGTCAGGGCTCAGACCTCTGGGAAGGAGAGACCCCCACCCCTAGCTTTTCCCTTTGTTGCCCCAGCTGGGGGCCGGGTGCAGGTAAGGCCCCAGCACAAGCTGCACCCCACCACCAGGGCAGCAAGCAGGTGGGACAGGGTGCAGGGTGGGCTCAGCCCCAGGGGCAGACTGGGACTCTCACAGGACCCCTCCCTAGGGGAAGCACAAGGCTGTCCGTGCGTGTCCTTTATTGCGTTCAGTTGTGGACACACGAGCGTGTGAACAGCTGCGGGAAGGGTGACGGCCTCAGAAGCCTCCTATCTCTTCATGATGTTGAAATTTCTTCCGTATTATCAGCGAGCCATTCACATGGTAGAAGCGACAGAAATGGCGATGGCAGAGATGATGACACCAAATATGATGAGGAGGCCCAGGACCAGGGCCCAGATGTTCAGGCACTTGGCGGTGGACGCGTAGCTCTGGGCCCCAGTCATGTCGCCCACCATCTTCCGGTCCCTGGACTGAGGGAGAAGAGATGGTGAGGGGGGCCTGGAGTGGAGCTGGGCCTAAGGAGAGCCAGCTGCTGACTCAGGTCCTCCCCTGCTGGTTCCTGCCCAGAGCCCCTCCCCCTGCCCTTCAGCCACATCAGGACCCTCCTCTGCCTGTTCCCTGGAGCCTGGGGAGGTCATGGTCACAGGGGTCCCTCCCTCAGAGCCTCTCAGCCTCTCCGGGGGTCCCAGAGCTCCTCCTCTCCTTCCCCTCACCCCACTAGGTGTCAGGGTGTGGGATTCCCTTCGTTCTTTCTATGAGAGATCATTTCTGGATGGTCAATAGGGAATTGCATGGAGTCCTGTGGACCAGGGCTGACCGTGCCACCCCCATGCACCCGGTATAGACTCACTGTGACTTGTACACACACTTGTGTACACACTCGCAATGCCTCCCTAGTCTCCAGGGCAGCGTGGGCAGAAGGACCCCTGTGGGCTCACACACACCAACCCACCTTCACGGAGTAGGCGAATGCCACCAAGCCCAGGCAGCAGACGTTGAAGTAGATGGAGTTGAACAGGGACCACACGATGTGGTCAGGCACCACGGTCTCTGTGTGGATGTTGACCACGGTGGACATCAGGGGTCCTGAGCCCTGGGGCACCCCGGTGATGGCCACCTCGTGTTCCTCCTTGATCATCTCTGGGTTTGGGGAGCAGGTGTGGTCTCAAGTGAAGAAGGTGGAAGCTTCCTGAAGCAGAGCCCTGAACAGGGAGCTTTTAAGTGCAGGGACAGTGCTCGGGGCCCCTCCCTTTCTGGGGTAGTTCTGATTTTTCGGAAGTGTCTATTTCCTAGGGTTTTCAAAACTGCACTCGAGAAAGTGGGAAAACCCACACTGTGAGTTGGCGGAAGAACAAGAATGCAGGGGAGCCTGCAGCCTAAGGGCTGCTTCCTGTCCCTGTCACTCAGGGCAGCTCTGTGGCTCCTTCAGGGCTGTGGTGGGCCCTGGGGGCTTTCTCCCTCCTGGAGGCACCCCTCCCTTTCCCCTCCCCAGGCCCTGGACTCTGCAGGTCTCACTGTACCCAGGCAGGGCCCCTGCAAGTGGCCACACAGACCCCCGCCCCAGCCCAGGGGGAGCCCCGCCCCCACAGCCCACACCTCTGCTGTCACAGGCCTCCTCTCTGAGGTCCAGACTCCAGATGGGGTTGGGTGCCTCGTGGGTGCAGACCAGGGCCCTCTGCCTGTTGCCTGTCCCCTGGGAGCTCAGCAGGGTCCCTGTGAGGCAGGACACGTGCAGACATAGGAGGCAGCTGTGGTGGGACAGGGCACCTGGCTGCGTCCTGGAAGCACAGGGTGGCCGGCTATGCAAGCCCCTGTGTGCTCCTCCCTCCTGCCCCTTGTGGGGCAGAGGTGTTGTGGGGCGGTCACAGGACAAGCTCAAGGTGGCAGGATGAGTCCAGATTCCAGACCCAGAGGGGTCCTCCGGCCTTACCTGCACCTGTCCCCCAGCTGGGAGGAATGAATGCAATAAGGTTAGGGGTGGGGGTCCCACCTTCCCAGAGGTCTGAGCCCTGACCCAGGATGGCTCATTTGAGGCACGGAGGCCCTGGTCCAGGACACCCTCGTGCCTGAACACCCCCATCAGCTCCAGAAGGCTGCAGGGGACATGCCTCTGGGAGACCACAGGCCACCCGGCAAGACAGCCCCAGGTTTCCCTGCTCTTCAGGTGGAAGGAAACCCGGCCCTGACCTGGAAGGAGGCTCCCTGAGTTGGAAGTAAAGTGGTGCAGCTCAGTGGATTGAGCGCCGGCCTACCAAGCAGTGTCCCTAGTTCCATACCCAGTGGCCGCACGCACCTGGCTTGCGGGCCAGGTGTCTAGTACGAGGCTTGGAGAGGCAACCACACACTGATGTTTCTAGCCCTGTCTCCTTCCCCTCTAAATTCTTGACGGAAATAAGGTCCGTACCTGGTTCTCTCACAGCTTCCAGATGTCAGGTACTAGGGTGCAGCCCAGGGCAGACAACCAGTGGGGCAGAGGGTTGGGAGCCTGGCCAACCCAACTGTGTCGCCTCAGCACCCTCACCCACACCCCCTAACTGTCCCAACACAGACACCCCCCTGCCAAGGCCCAGGGCAAACTGGCAAGGCCAGGCCTGTAGGTTCCACCCGAGGGCCCATCTCTGCCCACCCTGCCACCCAGAGGATGACACAGGCTCCCTGACACCTGGACGTCTCTGCCTCTGGCACGTCTCTGCCTCTGTCCTGACTCTTCCTGCAAAGCAAACATTCGAGTTTTCTAAGCAAAGGCCATGCAGAGGGTTTAGATAAAGGTGGGAGGGGGTGGCTGAGCAGACAGCTTCCCATGCAGGTGGCCCCATGGACCTGCTGCTGGGCCTTCTTTCCCAGAGGGGACAGGCAGGGGGGCAAAGAGAGCTGCCCAACCCTGGCTGGGCCTGTGCCTTCCAGGTTCCCGGGGGGCAGTGCCTGCGGCCCCTGCCTCCGCCAGCCGCATCCGAGTTTGCAGGTGTGAGAGACAGGGCGAGTAGACGTGGAAGAAAATTTCCTGTGCTGAAACATGCATTTCCTTGTCTGTTTTGTTCTTTCTCTTGTTTGTAGGGAAGGTGCCACGACCAGCGTGGAGTGGTGGTTCCTGAGTGGGCTCCACAGGAGATGAAGGAAAGACACAGCACAGACAGTTTAAGGAAAAGCGGGGACCAGGAGGGACACTGTCCTCTGGTGGACAGACAATGAGCCCTGAACACGGTCTCCCCGTTTATTTTGCAGGGGTTGGTTAGCGAGAGCTCACGGACGCTTTGAGAACTGGGGCGGATGCTGCAGGCGCACCTGCTCCGTTCCCAGCTGTCTAAGTGACACGTGTGTCCACTGCGAAAGTGACAGTCGCATTCAGCTGAAGCTTCCCGTCCTCTATCCCCTGTTTAACCCCTGCGGGTCCCGGCTGTTGTGCGGCTGGCTTGCTGGCTTGCTCCGCCTTGCACAGGGAAGCAGGCAAGTGCGGCTCTGTTAAGCACTGAACTTCGGCAAAGATCCAGCCATCACCGTCCCTCACAGACAGGTCACTGCAAGGTCGCTTCCCAGGGGCAGGAAGGACCCAGATCTCATCCTTGTGGTAGGGACTGGAGCATCTACAAATGCTTAGGAAGTTCACAGGCCTCAGGATAGTTATGAGGAAGAGGACCCTTCCATGGGGGGTCCTGGAGTGTCCTGGGCCCACCGGGGCTGACACTGGGCCTTCTCCCCTCCAAGCCCCCAGGCTGGGGCAGGGTGGGGGTGGGCACCCATAGGGGCTCCAGAGGGCCTTCCTGACAGCTGAGCGCTGCAGCCCAGGTGGGTGGCTGTGAGCTGAAGCCCTTTGTGGGAGGGGCTTTGGGAATGCACAGGCCGGGCCCCACCCTGTCCTGAAGACCCAGGGCACAGGGCACTGGGCACTGGCAGCTGTGGGGCCCAGATAGGCAGGTTCCCTGAGAGGTTAAACCAGGTCAGGTTCAGACCACGGGAGGGGGAACCAGATGACTGCGTGTAAACTTGGGCCGGAACACAGCTCAGGGCCAGGACTAGGTAGGGACGTGCGGGTGGCAGGGGTGCTCCTGCACTTCCCCAAAGGCAAAGGATGCTGGTTCAATCCCCAGTCACAGCACATCCCTGTGATTTGGGATTTGACCCCTGCTGGGTAGGGATGACCCTGAGAAGCAACAGACAGACGTTTCTCTCTAACATCGGTTTCTCTCCCTCCCTTTCTCCCTTCCCTCTTTCTAAAAATAAATAAATGAAATCTCGAAAAACTCCACCTGGGACCTGTTTGTGCTTCTCTGGCAGGGGTGAGAGACGGGGTGAGGTGCTGCTCACTGTTCATTTGCTGCTGGCAGCGAGGGGTGGGATGGGCCTGGGCGAGACCGTGGGGATGGTGGGGCCGCCCCGGGCACCCTAGGTGCTGACCTCCTCGTGCTGCGTGCAGAGGACACTAAGGGCCAGCTCTGTGGGCCCCAGCACAGAGTCAGGGGCGCTGGTGGGTGATGTGCACACCCCCAGCCTGGGCGGTGGCCTGGGCTCCCCTGCAGGCCTGCTGCTGCTGGCGCCAGTCCCCACGGTGCGAGGTACACAGGCTCTGTGGCCAAGGGCGGGAGGAAGGGACCTGTTGTCACCCTGTCACCGCTGTGGCAGGCCACGTGATGCCCGTCCCACAGGGCCGCCCTGCACACTATCAGCAGGGTGCAGGGGGGTGGGGGCACAGCTGCCCTGCCCCTCCTGGAACACTCCCCTGAAGCAATCAGGCTGTTGTGGTCCACAGGCGGTAGTCCGCATCCCTGTGCCCTAGGAGGGAAGTGTCAGGCGTGGGGACAGGGTCCTGTGCAGGGCTGAGGGGCCAGCACCGCCCTTCCATGGGAGAGGCTGCAGGTGCTGCTGGGGTCCTCACAATCCCAGGGGCCCAGCAGTGGGAGTCAGCCGAGGTTGGGGGCGTCATGCCTGCCTGTGACTCCCAAACCCGGAGCAGGGAACCAGGTCAGCAACTCAGGCACGTGCCCTGACCTGGAAGTGAACCAGTGACCCTTGGGATCTCAGGCTGGTGCACAATCCACGGAGCCACACCAGCCAGGGCTACAATTGCTGTTTTTAAATGAACTAATAATATTTTAAAATTAATACAGGAAGCACATTTGCTAGTGAAACTGCTTCCTGTCAGGCAGGTGGCTTGGACCCTGGAGAAATGTCCCCAGGGCCCATCACACGTCAGATGAGGGACCAGTGTACCTGGGCCAAGGCCTGACTCCAGTGGCAGGGACTGGAAGCTTCCAGGCCCCAGCAGTCCCCTCCCCCAGCGCCTGTGTAACCTGACACTCCACCCGGGGCCGCCTCCAGAGGCACAGCCAATCCTGAATTTCGCAGATTCCAGGAAAAGCAAACTTTGGGGAAATCCCGAGTAGCAGTGTGGGGAAGTTCTCACGTCAAGCCTCACCCACCGAGCTCACCTCGTTCCCGGGTCCTGCGGACGTCCTCTCAGTCAGGGACCATGAGCCGCAACTCCCAGCGCTTCTTCACTGGCCCCCACGCCGGAGTACCCCCATCCTACGAGATGCTCAAGGAGGACCACGAGGTGGCCGTGCTGGGGGCTCCCCAGGTCTCAGCGCCCGTGACGACCACCGTGATTAACTTCCAGCCTGAGACCGCCGTGCCCGACCACGTCGTCTGGTCCCTGTTCAACACGCTCTTCTTCAACGTCTGCTGCCTGGGCTTCGTGGCGTTCGCCTACTCCGTGAAGGTGGGTGGGTGCGTGTGAGTCCCCAGGGTTCCTCCTGCCCACAGGGCCTTTGACACGGAGACTCCTAGCGAGACAAGTTTTCTGAGTGGCTGTGGGTGTGTGTCGGGTGGGGGCTCCTTCCCCAAGAGAGTCCGAGGGGGGCTACACGGACGCGCCTACCGATGGGAGGGTCTGCACCGTGTCCAGGAGCTCTCCTTTCCATCCCAGCTAGAGAAATCAAGTCCTTCACACATCCAACCCAGACCTCATGTCTGGTCCAGAAAAAGGAAAAGATCCTCAGAGATGCTGACCCCTGCTGGGGTGAGGCCAGCGGAGGGGCCAGGGCAGGGGGAGGAGGTGCCAGGGAACCCAGGAGAGGCTGAGAGGCTATGAGGGAGGGACCCCCCTGGCCCTGACCTGCTCAGGCTCCAGGGAACAGGCAGAGGAGGGTCCTGATGTGGCTGAAGGGCAGGGGGAGGGGCTCTGGGCAGGAACCAGCAGGGGAGGACCTGAGTCAGCAGCTGGCTCTCCTTAGGCCCAGCTCCACTCCAGGCCCCCCTCACCATCTCTTCTCCCTCAGTCCAGGGACCGGAAGATGGTGGGCGACATGACTGGGGCCCAGAGCTACGCGTCCACCGCCAAGTGCCTGAACATCTGGGCCCTGGTCCTGGGCCTCCTCATCATATTTGGTGTCATCATCTCTGCCATCGCCATTTCTGTCGCTTCTACCATGTGAATGGCTCGCTGATAATACGGAAGAAATTTCAACATCATGAAGAGATAGGAGGCTTCTGAGGCCGTCACCCTTCCCGCAGCTGTTCACACACTCGTGTGTCCACAACTGAACGCAATAAAGGACACGCACTGACATCCTTGTGCTTCCCCTGGGGAGGCGTCCTGTGAGAGTCCCAGTCTGCCCCTGGGGCTGAGCCCACCCCGCACCCCCTCCCACCTGCTTGCGGCCCTGGTGGTGGGGTGCAGCTTGTGCTGGGGCCTTACCTGCACCCGGCCCCCAGCTGTACTGAAATGTGGGATTCACCGTTGACCTTCAGGAGGTCACCTGCAAATGCCAGTGTCCAGCGCGTCTGTTGCCTGAGTTTCTGTGGATCCTCAGCCACGTGGTTCTGTGTCTCGGGTGCCGGGTGCCCAGCCAGGTGGGGGCTCGGGTGACGCCCTCCTGAGAGGCCCCTCCCAGGTCTGGAGGTCCCAGGCCGAGACTGCCCTGTGTTTCTGGGTGTTTTCTAAGTTGCATCTCCTGCTGAACCTCGTCCTGTAAATCCATACTCGTTCCATGAATTTCTCTATTGAGACTCAATTCCTTCACGGTTTTCATAGTCAGTATTTGCCCAAGTTTTGTTTCTGCTTTCCATACTCGTTGGCGTTCATGGATGATCTTTTTCATTTTATAACTTCTAGGGAAAGTTCTATTCATTTGTTTATCCAGCAGGGACTTCCTGAGCCCAGACTCTGGGAGGAGCGGCTGCAGGGGTGGACACTCGGCCGGCCTGTGGTGCGTGGTGGCCGTTGGCTCACCTGAGGCTGCCTGTCCCCGTCCATCCCCCCTGTCTGCGCGCTGGGGCCTGGCCCCTCTGCTCTGTGGCTCCCTCTCGGTCCTCTTGTCCCCCCGACCCCTGCTGGACCGGCCAGCCCCGCAGCTGCTGGGGGCGGGCATGGCTGCCCTGCCTCCTCCCTGCTTGTGGGGGCTGGCTTGTTCTTGGGACACAGGCATGGGACCCTGACCCCGCCGGGGCCCCGGCCATTTCTGGGCCTGGCTTCCTCCTCTCTCAGTTCCTCCTCCAGTGCAGATGTCTGGGAGGGACGCGTCCTGAGGCTTCCTGGTGCCCGAAGCAGGCCCTTCCAGGCCGCGTGGTGTGTCCCGAGCTGGACATACTTGGCATATGCTAATAGATTGCATGCCCGTGGGGACGCGGGAAGTGCTGTTATTTTCCACATCATCGCACAGGAAAGGGAGACACAGAGACGTTGGCCGCCTGGCCCTGGTCACACAGCCTCCCAGCCCCAGAGCAGGGCTGTCCTCCCGGCCGCTCTGCCCCTTTTTCAGTACTTCTCTCAACATGTGACTTCTCCAGCTCTGTATTCTGATGCATATTGAGACTTAGGAAGGATGGGAGGCAGTTCGGAGAGCTTCGGGCCCCCTCCCCCCACCCAGAACTTCCTGTTGACGCCTTTCCTCTGCCCCCAGGACCCAGACCAGCACTTGCCCTGAAGGGAAACCCTCCCCGAACAGAACACTTCACCTGCTGTCTGCAGGGCATCACTGAGGTCCTTCCCGGGGCCAGGTCCCTGGTCCCACCAGTGGCAGCCCGTCCACGTGTCCTGGCTCCTTGCGACGGTGGCCCCAGGGAGAGCACCCCTGTGACTTCACAAGCCGTCCAGTCTGTGCTGTGCGGGGCGGCATGAGGCTGCGCATTGCTGGCAACAATGTTGCAGAAATGGGGTTGGGACCTGCTCAGCACCCCTCTCAGGGAGCTGCCCAGGGTGACTGTCTCCACAGTGACCTGACCCAACCCTGAGCACCAGGCCCGGGTGGGTCTGGGGGTGTCTCCCCGTAAAACCAGTTTTCGGGGCCCATGGTGGTGCATTGCACAGACACTTCAAGGCTCGTGTTGTCCAAACTCTGCCCCGCGAACCCAGCCCATGGGGGAGCTTCCCAGGGTCACTCCCGTGCCATCTGCCAATGGTGATTTTCCATTTCCTCTGTCCCCCGCCACTTGCTGACTGGAATGCACTGTGAGGACGAGCTGTCCCTCCCCCGGGGACGTGCCAGCAGTGACTCCTTTGGGGCACTGAGGACTGTTATACTACCCTCGGCTGAGAGCCCGCTGCTCCAGCCATTCCCGATTCCACTGTTCGGAGCCCCACTGGGGGCCGCCCAGCCCTACAGGACCCAGCGCCTTTCTCAGCAGGGACGGGTCCAGTTCCCGTCACAGAGGCGGCCGCGTCTGATCAGTTCCCAGTGCAGATGGCGCAGTGTCAGGGTCCCCAGACCACACTCCCGAGAGACGTCCCTTCGTGAGGCCACGCGGGAGCTCCGTGCTGGGTGCTGCCAGCACTGGGTCCAGGGCGCCCGTCCTGCCCGCCTGCAGGAGCGTGTCCCCTGGAACCCTCGCTTCCTCTGCTAGGCTGCGCCTGTGTCCTGATGCTTTACAGTGCTGGTTGGTCCGGTGCGTGTGATCATGGACAGTGTGATCTGGGCTCTGAAGCAGAGAAATGGAGCCATGGGGACAGGGTTGGGGCGCAGCCCTGGACAAGCTGCTGCCGCCCACTCCACTCCAGCTGCGAGTCTCCTGGGGACCCGGGGGGGTTTAGGAGATGCTCGCTGCTGGGGGAGGAAGGGCGTGGAAGTGCTTGTGGCAGGCAGGGCAGGCTGGCGTGGACCTGCGCTGTGAGGCTTTTCAAAGGCTGGGCGTTTGACCCTGGCTGGTGGGGCTCAGTGGATGGAGCCCTGGCCTGAGAACCCGAGAGCCACAGGTTTGATTCCCAGTCAGGGCACATGCTGGGTTGCAGGCTGCGTCCCCAGTCGGGTGCCATGTTTCTCTCCCTCCCCTCCCCTCTCTCGTAAAGTAAGTACGTGTAATAATAACAGAGAAAGTGAAGGCTGGGGGCTAGAGGAGGTCTCAGGCCAGGCGGGGTGTCCGTAGAAGACTCCTCTCCTTTCTGCAGACCCCAAAATGAGGTCACTCCCTGCACTTCCTGGTGCTGGGTGGGGTCGGCCAAGGGCACTGACTGGACTTCTGCTCTGTCTCCCCCAGTGGGTGGTTTAAGCAGTTTGCCCTGTGGTTGGGGTGAAGTGCAAACCATTTACTCCTCAGTGTCCTTGGTGGAGGGGAGATCGCATCTCCTAGACGGCTGCAGAGTGCCTGCTGGACTGTCTGTCTCAGTGTCCCTCTTCCAGGGTCCTGCCTTCCTCAGTGGGACCAGAGAGGGGGGAAGTGAGCGCCCCAAGGCATGGGGTCAGGAGGGACACTTCCCTGCAGCGACACTCTGCCAGGTCCACAGGGCAGGCGCTGTCCCTTTCACGTGACCATCTCCCCATCCAGTGACTCTGGGTCTTTGTTTCATTGGCACTCGAGAACATTTGCTCACTGCTTTTACAGAGAGAGAGAGAGAGAGGGAGAGAGAGGGAGAGAGACACTGATTCCTTGCCTTCCCATCCAAGACCCGAGAAGACATGGAACCCTCCACCTACCTAGGTGCCCTGACCGGGAATTCCAACGAACTGAGCCACACGGGCCAGGGCCACTCTGGTCTTTTCAGACGAGTGGCTCTGGGCGCAGCTGACTTAACTCTGGGGCCCCAGGACACCCCCAGGCAGAGAGGGGAAGGCCTGGCAGAGAGTGATAAGGGAACCAAGGGCCTCTCCCGGGTCCCTCCAGGAGCAGCCTCTGAAGACCTGGAGAAAGATCTGGAAGCAAACAACCTGTTCTGATTGTCAAAGCAAAGCTCAGCTGCCCGGACCAGCAGATCTGCAAGGTCAGGGCCTCCTCTGCACAGGTCCCCAAGGCAGGACCCCGTTCCAGGCCCCCAGCCCCCCCTGGCCCGCCAGCCCCCCCAGCGCGCAGCCTGGAGTCAGATGGGCGTTTAATCAGAAACAGCACCAGACCTTTGCTTTCCCGGACAAAGTTCTGTTTCCCCTCGTTTGAGATTGTTTTCCTTCCCACTACTGCAACTTTTTGGACTTGAACTTAAGAATTTTAGCCCAAGTCCTTTGACGCTCAGCTCATTGAGGGAAAAGATTCTTTATTTCCTCCACCAGAGTCGACAGACAATATTCTGTCAGTCTCGGGCGTGCGCCCCCGTTGTAGGCAGAACTGAGCCATCACCCCCATGCACCTAGTGCCCACGAGACACCGTCCATGGTGCCGACAGGAGTGTCCCCTAAGCCGCCCTGACATCCCGTGACTATTCTGTCATCCCCAGCGAGTGCTTCTCATCCCTTCACCTTGCTCAGCTGTCCCCAACACCCCCCCCCCCCCCCGCTGTATCTCTGAGTCCCCTTCTCTTTCCTTTGTTGGATTCCCCATAAGTGGGCTCACGTGACTTCGGTCTTTCTCTGGCTTGTCTCACACAGCGCGATGCCCCCTGGGTCCATCTGCTCTGTTGCCAATGGCTCCCCTCTCGGCAGGGCCTGTCTGTCCGTGGTCTGTCTGCTCCCCTTCACTTGTGCTCCCTGCGCAGCGAGGCCGCCTCCTTCCCTCGACTGTTGCAGGTGCAGCAATGGACTCGTGGGTGCGCGGGTCTCCTCTAACGAGTTTCTTCTGATCCACCGTCAGCGGTGGAGCCACCGGGTCCTTCTTGGCCTCTTGTGACCGTCTGTGGGTCATGTCCTCTGGTTTAAGTATTGGTGCCCCAGCTTTTTTTGTTTGTCCCCGATATCGTGAAATGTGTTTTTCTCCACCCTTTTACTTCAGTCTGTGTATGTCTAGTTTTGGAAAGATCTTACTTACTCGCTTTCAGAGAGAGGGGAAAGGAGGGAGAGACAGTGAAACATCGATGGGAGACACTGACAGGGGACTCAAGAGTTGGACCATTTTAGTTTACGGTAATAGTTATAAGCCTAGTAAGTGAGGCATATGTTAAAGCTTTTGCTTCAGAAACTACAGACACATAAGGCCCATTCTGGCTCCTGGGAGACAGCCGACTCTTGAGGGCTAGGCAAGAGGGCTAGGCAATTATAGGCATTGCTAAGCAGAAAACCTCTTGAAGGTCACCAGAATAGATAGGGGAGAGAAACAACATTGTCGGCCAAAGTAAGGGTAAACAATACGTGATTTGCAGAGGGCTCATTCTGAGTTACAGCCAATTAGAGGGCCATAAAACTTTAGGCGGCAGACTCATCTCAGGTCTGGACCCTTATCTTTAAACTGAGGGTACAAATTAAGTAGGACACATGGTTCTTACCGACAGGAGACAGGGTTTCAAAAGAAAATTTTAACATCTGGTTAATGTTCCTCCAGAGCCAAGAGCTATGCAGAGATAACAGCAACCTCCCCTTTTAGCTTGCTTGCTTCTCGCATATAAAAGGGCTAGCCTGTGAGCGTTCGGGGCGGCTCTCATCTGCAGCTCTTCTGAGCACCGTGTCTCCGGGACACATCGAGAGTCCGCCCCTGCGCAGGTTAAAAGAGTTGGCCATTAAAGTAACATCTATGATAAAGTCCTGAAAGTCTCCGAACGTCTGTTTCTTGTGTCGGTGGATGCAACACTGACTTCCTGGGGCCCTGGTAAAGATGACCGCCTGGGGACAAGTGGAGGCATCCCGGGCCCTTGAGTCCCAGGGAGAGACAGACCACCACCAGCCCCTGGGAACAGCTAACTGCCCAAGGCGAGAAGAGTGCGGTGTTTTGCAAATCTAATCTTCTCAGCATTTCAAGACCCCTCACCCACTGTTACACCCTAACAGAGGTGCTGCCTGAGGTCTTCTGAGATCGCTGGCTATCTGAATAAAGCGCCCATAAAGAGTCAATCCCCATGTCTGCTTATTGGGTTTGATAGTGAGGGGCAGCCCAACTGGCGGTGTCTTTTCAGGCTTCAAAGCATCAGGTGTTGCCTCTGGACCAGGCCCCACTGGGACCAAACCCGCACCCAATCTGGGCCCTGAGTGGGGCGGCGAGGGTAGTGGGGTGCAACCCGTGACCTTTAGCTTTGCAGGACGACCTTCAACCACCTGAGCCCCGGGGGTCGGGGCTGTGAGCGTCTGTGTATTTGAGGTGTGTCTCCTGTAGACAACCTTTGCAAGGGTACGGACTGGTGACCCTTCAGCCCCCTTCCACGTGTGTCTTGATTTGCACAGGAATTTCTCCCCAGACAGCGGATACGAGGAAGGGGCTTCTGTTCTCAGTCCGGGATCTGGGATGCTTGCTGGCTCAGCCTCCGCGGGGGGCGTCTCTGCTCCGCACCCCTTCCCGCTTCCCACCGCCCCGCCCCCTGAGCCGTGGGCTGGCGGAGGCTACGCTGGAGGCCGCGGGGCCGGACCAGCGGGAGCTTGTCTGACGGACGCTGAGCTCGTCCTCGTCCCGGCGAGAAGGAAGGAAACGCTGCCCTCGCCGTCCCCGCGCCAGGGAGGACAGATCTCTCTGCTGGCCGCCCCCTCCTCTTTCTGGGCAGCGGCCGGGTGCGGGATGGGGCACTGCCCCGCCCCCGCTTTGCCTCCCGTAGTCCCGTCGTCGGCCGTGTGAAACTCCGCTGACCGCAGGGCCTTCCAGACCTGAAGCCAGCGCGCCCCCTACGCCCAACTTGTTACTGGACGCCAGCGGTGGCCTGCGGGAGACACACCCCGGGCACTTGACTTCGGGGAAACAGAAAACAGCTCTGAGGGAAGCCGGAGCCACTGGGAATTGTGCCAGGCGCACCCGCCCTCAGCCCAGGGCTGTCCTGCGCGCCCCAAGACTCAGCCCCGATACTGCCCGCTAGTTCATTCCACGGCGCGCGCAGCGGCCCGGCCCACTTCTCCAAGCCCCGCCCCCACGCCCCTCCGTCCGCCAGTCGTTCCGGCTGCGGCTCAACCCGGTCCTGCCCCCAACCCACTTTCTCGTCCCACGCCCCGCCTGCCTGGGTCCCCGCCCCGTTCCCGGCAGTAGCCCACCGGTGCACCCTGCCTGCCCCTGCGGCCGGGAGCGGTCCGTGGCTAAAACACGCGGTTTCTGTGGCACCTTCTGGACAACCGTGACCCAGCCGCGGCCTCGAGCACAGGGTCTGGGCCGGGCACCAAGTGCACGGCCTCCAGGACGCGCCGGGAAACGGGTCCCCTCCCGACACAGCACGCGAGCTGCCCGACGGCTCTGGCCCCGTCGGCCGTCCGCGGGGTGCAAACCCGCGCCCGGAACAGCGAGTCCGCCCCACTGCCGCGGGAGCAGCCCAGCCACTCGGCCTCGACGCCTCCAGCCACGCGTGGCCCTGCGCTGCCCCCTGGCGGCATCGCGAGCAAACAACGGCCTCAGGGTGTGTGCGGGGCAACGCCAGGGGGTGCGGAGTGGGGTCTCTATTGGCGCGGTGTCACCTTATGGGCACTGTCAGTCCCCCAGTCCCAAAGCCAGGGAGGGGCGTTAGACCCCGTAAGACCCAATTCTGACTTCATCCGAATTCTGACCCAGATTTGTTTCCACCACGTTTCCGATGGGACCGAAATCCCAATTAGGATGTGCTTTAACTAGGGGCCTGGAGGCCAGTCGCTGGACCCAAAGGTGGTGTTTCCTGGTTTAACCTGTGGCTGTTGGCCCCGCGCACTGGTGACGACCTGCAGAGATGGCCCAGGAACGGTGGCTGGACCTGTCCCTGCTGGCGTGCGGTCAGGGCCAGCATCCCCTGGGAGGGATTGCTGCTTTTTCCCAGAGTCCTTTAGCGCTGCTGGTGAACCCCAGGACACCCCCATCTGAGAGCTGCAGGACAGATACCCCCAAGAACACCCCGCATTTGTTGAACGGCCAGCAGCCAGCAGAGCTGGAGCAGGTGCTGAGAGTTCAGGCAGAGCCCTCTGCACCCACACACCCCTTGAAGAGGAGGTTGGGTAAGTGTCCCCGCAGAAGGTCCAGGCTGAGTCCTCACGGAGCTTCAGGTGCAGCAGGGTAAAGACAGGCGAAGAGGGAAGCAGGGTACTTTCAGAATTTGTGAGGCGGGGAAGCTGTATGAACCGATGAGAGGGGAGGGCCTGCCAGGGACCCTCCAGGGGAGAGAGGGGGATGAGAGCCCAGGCCCTCGGGGACATGGTCGGAGGAGAGGCTGCACAGAGGCCCTGGGGTGAGCAAAGGCTGTCTGCTGCTGTGTGACGGGAACCGGAGGGGCAGTGGTCAGAGTCAGATCTGGATGCAGGGCAGTAGCGTGGCCTGCGTTTTGCTGGTCTGGGGCTGAGTGGCCTCCCATGTAGGGGATGTGCTGCTGAGGTGCTGGGTGTCACCTGGCACTACCCCACCGGTGCCAAGATCTCCAGGGAGAATCAGGGTTACAGCATTTGGCCTCTGTCAGCAGTACCAGGGTTGCCTCAATGGGCTATACACACAGTGGGTCAGGTCACAGCTGAGCGATCCAGGATCGGGGGCCTGCAGCCACCCGGCAGTCCCACCCATGGGAGGGAGCCGCTGATGGTGGTCACCCTGAGGCCCCTTCACTTGCCTAAAGGCCACAGAGTCCTCCCAAGCTTGGACAGTGGGCCCTGTAGTCTGGCCACTCAGCAAGGACATGCAGTACACACGGGGGCCCGCAGCCGGCAGGCTCCCCCAACGGTCCTACCTCAGCTGAGGTCTAGTCACAGACCGGGCCACCCTGTCACAGGCCTGTCAGGCTGACGGGTTGGGAGCACACACTGGTGTTGTCCTGTGCGTGCTCCATCCGTCCACTCGCAGGGTGAGGTGACCCGAAGTGCCGACCTCTGCCACGTTCCCTGGGCCCTGACTCAGATGGCGAGTCGGCGGGGGGTGCCTTTCTGAGGGCCTGCCAGTGACAATGCCCCCAAGACAGGCAGAGGTGCTCCCCACTCAGCACAGAGGCTGTGCAGGCTGTTTGCTGTCCCTTGTGACCCACGCGGGTGCTGGGTCGAAGCTGCTGACTGTGGGGCTGTGCCATCTGTCCAGCCTGGTAGGCGGGGTCTGGAACGTTGGTCCTGGTGGGCACAGGCCCCACCACCTGGAGCAGGTCCTCACCCTGCTGCCCAATGCCAGGAGTCTGCCCCACACCAGGACAACCTGGGGGTCTAGGCAGACAACTAGGTCTGGGGGTTCAGTGGCAGTCATTAGGGGTGATGGGGCCCACCCTCAGCACATCCCAACATGCAACCCCGGGCTGAACTTGGTGGGGATCACCAGTTCATCGGTTGTTTGAGCCACGGAAGCAACGTCACTGAGCATTTGCGGCCTCCGTCACTGTACATGGCTGAACCCCAAACCCCGCTTGGGCACAAATCAAGAAAATAAGCCCCAAGAGAAATCAAAGAAATTTATAAAATGCAAACACAACTTATTTAACCCAAAGTTTTGGGAGGCAGCAAAAGCAGCACTCAGAAGGAAGTCCATACTGCGGAGTGTGCGCATTGGAGAAGAAAGACCTGAAACCCGCCAACTGAACCTCCCCGCTAGGGGGCCAGGGGAAGAAGGGGCGATGTCAGCCTAAAGGAAACAGGAGCAAAGAAACACTGAAACTAGAACAGATGTCGGTGAAATTAGAAACAGGAAAGCAACTTTTTAAAACAGCGAAACCAAAGCTGGTTATTTGGGGTCGGGCAAGGGGACATCAGGAAGACCGATACTCCCGTGGTCTGGTAGGGGGTGCGAGAGAGGCAGCCACACAGTGATGTGTCTCTCCCCCTATTTCTCCCTCCTTCCTCTCTCTAAAAATAAATGAGACTTTTAAAATTTAATTTATTTACTTTTAGAGAGAGGGGAAGGAAGGGAGAGAGGGAGAGAAACATCCATGTGTGGTTGCCTCTCATGTGGCCCCCATGGAGGACCTGGCCTGCAACCCACGCATGTGCCCTGACTGGGAATCGAACCGGCGACCCTTTGATTCGCAGCCCATGCTCAATCCACTGAGCCACACCAGCCACGGGAGTAAATGAGATCTTTATAAAAAATATCTTCAAAATGGGCAATAGATGCGGACAGACACCTCGCCAAAGGAGATACAGCCAACTGGCTGCTCAGTGGCCAAAGACGGACTGAGCAGCAGAGGAGGGGCAGTGCTGTGTCAGGGCCCCAAGTGAGAGTGCACACCCACGGCCATGCTGATGTGGACGTCCACTGGAGGGGAGGGGCCACTGCCCCGCACAGACAGCGCCCCGCAGCCCTGGCCCGGTGTCACCACTGGGCCAGTGGTCAGGCCGTGCTGCTGGGACTCACACCATGTCCCCACCTCCCAGAGGCAGATGTTCCCGGATGGGGACAGGGGGTGGGACAGGCTTTGAGAGACATGTGGCACCAGCTGGTGGCAACACTGTGGAGCTGGCATCAGGCCCTTGGGTGCAGCAGAGGCTCTGGGTCAGCGAGGCATGGCCTCTCCCACGGGCTCCAGGCCCGGGTGTGTGGCGGTGGAGGTGGAGGTACTGTGATCCCGGATGGTCCTCTGGTGAAATACCTGCTTCTCGACCAGCAACTCAGGACCCTGTGGGCCCAGGCTCCTCGATTTGGAGAGAGAGCGGCTTTAGGATGGCAACAACAATGACCCTGGTACCAAAAGTCCCGCACTTGAGGCCCCTCTGTCCTGGACCAAGCCCAGAGGACTTTCACCAGCAGACACACGAGACAGGTGGTTGAGGCTGCCACTTCTCCCTGGGAAAGTGGCCCTGTGCTGGCTGGGATGAGGGGTCCCCTGACGGAAAGCAGGGCTTCTGTTGCAGAACGGGGATGAGGAGGAAAAGGTGGGGGAGGCAGGAGGTGGGTGGGGTGTCTGCGTGCAGAATGAAATGTCTGTGGAGAACGAGAACCACCCAGCACCAGCACCACCCAGAGCCCGAGTCGCTCCACCAGTGGGGCACAAAGGGAACAAGGGCCAGGGCACAGAGGGTGGGGACAGACACCAGTGACATACGTGTGACCGCAGGGACACGCTCAGGGACCAACACTCACACAGTACTCACAGGTTTTCCCCCTTGTTCTCTCCCTCCCCTTCCATCCAAAGCGACCTTACATCTCACAGTTTGCCCTTTATCCCAAGAACATTTACACACATCACATCCTTAGAGAGCATGTGACTCACCAGTGTCACCCGAAGATGCAGAAAGTGACAGGGAACCTTCCTTCCATCTCCCTGGAGGACATGCCCTGCTTGGGTTGGGGCAGCTGCATCAGGTCAAGCCAAAGCATGACCCCGCCCTTGCATTCACTTGGAGGTTAGATAGGTTTGGAAAACTGCGTGTGTGCGCCAGGCCGTCGGGAGGGGTACCTGCCAGGTGGGTGCCACCGGCTGCTGGAGCTGGAGGTTGGGGAGGCAGCAGGGAGGGGTGGCAGCTCCTGGTGTGGCTGCACGAGGAGCAGAGGTGTCTCCTGCCCTCCTGCTACCTGCTGGTTTTGCTGGTCTCCAGGCCTACAAGGTGCACAGCTGTGGACCCGGTTTCCAAAGCCTGCCCTCTAAGATTTGTTTATTTCTCAGATCAGCTGTCACTCCCCAAGAGGGACCACTCTGCCTGAAGAAACCCTGCCCTCCAATCCATCTACTCCTTGCCGTTTACTTCCTTCGCAGCACTTACTGTGATCGGAAACTGATTGGGGCCTGTTTTTATCTCTGCTTGGAAAAGCATAAACCCCGCCCTGGCTGGTGTGGCTCAGCGGACTGAGCAAACCAAAGGGTCGCTGGTTCAATTCCCAGTCAGGGCACACGCCTGGGTTGGGGGCCAGGTCCCCAGTGGGGAGGTGGTGTGAAAGGCAACCACACATTGATGTTTTTCTCCTTCTCTTTTCCTTCACTTCCTCTCTCTAAAAATAAATAATTTTTTTTTAAAGAAAAGTGTTCTTCAGGAAAAAAAAAGAAAGAAAAATATAAACTCCGTGAAAGGAGGGGCCTCTTCACCTGCCTTGTTCATTGCCATGTCCCTGAGTCTAGGCTGTGATGGACCTAGGAGCACACCTGTGCACGGGGCGAGTGAGCACCCACCCGGCACGGAGAGCGGCGTCCACGGACATGTACGGGCTTGGAGACGGTGTGGGGACATGGTGAGATTTGCAGTGCGGTGCCGTTAACGCAGTGTTACAATGCACACACGTTGACATCTGTTTGAACAAGTGCACCAACAGCGCCCTCACGCCAAGTGGACTGGAGGAGGGAAGGAGTGAAAGTGGGAGGTGCTGAGGGGGGGAAGGTATGAAGGACAGATGACAGAATGACATAAACAGAGGAACTCGGCCAACTCCATTCTCTGCCTCGAGGACGGAATAAAAGGACAAGGGACATGGGGCAGGACGGTGGGCAGTGTGAGAACAGACTGTGACTTCTTGGAGAGTCTTCCCAGGGTGACATGGGGTCCCTGTCCCCTCCTCTGACCTGGGAGGCCCATGAGGCCTGTGGAAGGATGGTGCGCAGTGGCTCACTCTGCCTGGTTTGCTGGAGCCCAGAAAACACGGCCCTGGGGCAGTCACCCCCGGTGCTCCGTGGCACCTTCGCGTTGGAGCCAAGCCCTCCCCCAAGGCACAGACGCCTTGACAACTCAGCCCAGCCCCCAGAGCCACCTGAGCCGTGCGTGTCTCCCCACCTGGGGCCGTGACCCCATGGAGCAGAGGAGAGCCATCCTGACGGGCCCTCAGGTCCTGGCCCACAGGGCAGCATGGAGTTGCTTTGCCCCACGGGTGCTGGGCGGCCTGTCATACGTGGAGGAAACACGGGAACTGATGGAGCACAGGAAGGGAGAGGGCTCGGTCTGGGGCCAAGTGGGGCCAAGCGCATCGCCCACCACCTTGCACCAGCTGGGCGAGAGCCACCCCAAGGACCCACCCGCTGTCCCCTTCCAGCGGGTCCTGCCCCTCCTGCCTGGGCTACCCCTGTCCACCTCCACTCCACTGGCCCTGTCCACCGGGCCTTTGTCCCCCAAACCAAGGACTTTGGGTGGCTCCACATCCCTCCCAGGGTGAAGCCAAGCGCTTTTAGGCCTCTCCAGCCCCGCCTCCATCACGCCCCAGCCCCCTCACCTACCCACGCGTGTCTGTTGCCCAAACTTCCTGTCTTCCTCCACCTTGAGCCCCAATCCTGGTTGGCTGTTTGCAGGGGCTTGTTCCAACTCCAAGACCAAGCTGCCCCATCTCCGGCCTCCCTCCACACCGTGGCCTCACACCCATAGCCTGCGCCTCGCACTCCATCCCCGTTCGCCCTGGTGCCCGACCCTGCGTTCCGTCCCCCGCGTCCCCGAGTCTCCCGGTCCCCGCACCTCCCCATATCGCCTCCCCACCCCCAGCCCCGCGTCCTGTCCAGCGTCTGCCGCCCTTCGCATTCCCCCGTCCCGCGTCCCCGATCCTCCACCCCTCCTCACACCCCCTAGCCCCAGTCCGGTCCTCCGCTCCCATCCCATCGCGTATGCTAGCGCCCCCGCGCTGCGCAGGCCGGCGCGCCCAGGTGGATGCGCGCGCGTTGCGTGGAGACAGGCGCCGGGCACACCCTAGCACGCCGGCCCGCCTCCTGCGCCGCGGATTGGCTTCCCGTGGGCTGGTGGGACCCGATTGGCTCGCGCCGCGCGCAGGCCGGGCCCGTTTCAGGGTGGGTAGCACCGCATCGTGGATGCTGCTCAGTCCCGCCGCGGCCCCCAGGAGCGTGGAGCCCCAGCGGCTGGGCGGGGCCGGGCGGGGGCACCGCCTGAGCCGCTCCGCCGCCCACCCCGGGCCCGCGGCCAAGGGCAACCTGGGGTCGCGGCCGCAGCCTGTGGCTGCGAGCGGCGGACAAAGGGCGATGCAGGGCTGAGGGATGCGGCACGGAGCGCGCGGGAGCCGCTGAGTGCGGCCCGGGGCGGGGCGGGACCGGCCGCGATGCCGTGGTTCCCGGTGAAGAAGATTCGCAAGCAGATCAAGCTGCTACTCCTGCTGGTGCTGCTCACCTGTGCCGCGTGGCTCACGTACGTGCACCTGAGCCTGGTGCGCCAGGGCCGCGCGCTGCGCCAGCGGCTGGGCTACGGGAGAGGTACGGGAGGGGGCGCGCGCCCTGGGGAGGGGGGCGGTGAGGGCCCTGAGCAGGGCCTGTCCGATCCTTCCCGGCGCCCGGCTCCTGACGTGGGCCAGACCCACCCGCAGCCCTCCTCCGCCTTTCCCAGCGCGGCTGGATTGGGGCAGGGGGCGCGGTTCGGCCCGTCCTGGACACCCAGTGACGTCATCAGTGACAAGCGCGACCCTCTTGGGGAACGTCCCGGAACTTAGGCGGACCGGGCTGTGGCCTGGACCCGGCAGTGACAGCGTTAACAGGGCTCCTGCAGAGCTCTCCCCGGGGCGCGCTGGGAGTTCCAGAAGGGAAGCCCAGCTGCTGCCTCCACCGCTGGTCTGTGTACTTAGCAGAGCCTCGGGTTCCCCATCTGCTGGGAGGTGGGGGTAGGGGCGGCGGGAGGAAGAGAGCCGCTGGAGGGTGCGCCCTAGGTGCACCTGTGACCCAGGCTGTGTGATGGAGGACAGCTTGGTGGTGGAGCCAGCCAGGGTGAACTTGCCCAGGCTGCCGGAGCTCACCCTCTAGTGGGGACAGACAGCCCACCAGGAAGCACATCAGGCCCTGGTGAGCTCGGCGGGCGAGCCAGGGGAGGGGACCCTGGAAGGCCTCTGGGAGGTGGTGACCTTTGACACAACCTTTGGGGGAAGGGCACCCCAACAGCAGGAACGGCATGAAAATTCGAGTGCCATGAGGAAGAAGGACAGAGCGCCTGAGCCCTGAGAGGGGAATAGGGGCGAGGGAACCTCCTCAGGCCGGAAACATCCCAGCCAGGCTGCCCCAACGCTTCTCCAGGAAGCAGGGTGTCCTTGGGGGGTGGCGGTGAGAGTCAGAACAATGACTTCGACTCACCACATCTGGGGCTCTTCCACTGAGCCCCAAGCAACAGGCGGTCCAAACTGTCCCGTTGAGTCCCATTCCCGCCCCATTTGCCAAAGCCCCTCTGCCTCACCCCTGGTGTGCCTGACCCCTGGCCCCACGGACCCCAGGCCAGGGGTCTGGGCTTTTTGCCACCCCCACCCCCAAGCCACGCACCTCACAGACACCACACCCTCAAGAGGCCTCCAGGATAGGTCAGCCCCTAAAAGGAGCACCCTCCCCCCACCCCCACCAGCTATCAGCAAATAAGGCAGGACCCCAGCACATGAGCCAGGACTTGGCAAAACCACCCGCCCCCCCCACAGGGCTGTGTGGTTTTCAGAGCAGCTAGTCCTCCCCAACCTGACTTCCTGAGCAGCCAGGGAGCCTAGCTCAGCAAACAGGAGGGGGCGGAGGCGTGGGAACCCCACTTCTGGGACCTTTGAAGCTGGCAGGAGCTGTTCAGGGTCCTGGAAGACCAAGCCTCAGGTGGCACCTTCCAGGAGCGGCCTCAGCCCCCAGGCTGCAGCCCCACGTCCTGTTCAGCCACCTGAGCCCCCACCAGGGCAGGAGCTGGACATGCCTGAGGCTGTCCTGACTGTGGGTCAATGCTGCCTTCACCTCCAGCAGGGAGGCCACCTGGGAACGGGGCAGTACCACCTTCCCAGTGTCCAGCATCCTGTGCAGGCAGGTCCCCCAGGGAGGGGAGGTGGGGGGCAGGGAGCCCATCTGGACCTCGCTGTGCTGGGGCTGAGCCCTGCAGGACCATGGTGGCAGCCTGGGCTGGGACCCCACTCCAGAAGGCTCCCAAGGGATGGGCACAGATGTCAAAGCCCAGGCTTGGCCCTGGAACAGACGGGGTATCCTGGGTTGGGTGTCCCTGGCAGGGGGCTCTGGGGGGCAGAGGTGGGGTATAGTGAGCCTGCCTTCAGAGGCCTAGATCCTGGGTTTGGACCCCCCCAGGAGTGGGGCGATGTTCAGGAAGAAGGTCTGGGCATTGGGGGTCCAGAGGTGGTCTGTCCCAGGCTAGGCGGCTGGGGTCACCACGTGCACAGACAGACCTGGGATCGGTCCCTAGGGATAGCCTCCCTGCCGGGCCGCCTTGGCCTCAGATCCCCAGCACCCAGAGCAGTGTGCCTAGCCCTCCTCTGCCGGGTGGGTGCCGGGTCTCCTTTGGTCCCTGACCCTGGTCTCAAGGGCAGCAGGTGGTGTGGCCACAGCAAGAGTGGCTTAGCCTCAAGACAACAAGCTCCAGCACCAAGCAACCCTTACACTCGGTTCTGGAAAAGGAGGCGGCACACGAGAGGAGTGCTGAGGGCACAGAGCAGTCCTAGGGGTCTCCTGGAGGTGGAGCCCCAGGGAGGCCAGCCAGATGGGGGGGCGTGCGCACATATACGCTAGCGCTGTGCACACACATAGCTCTGCTCTGCTCCCTCACACCCGCCCGGGGCTGGGAGAGCTAGGTAGAGGGCTCCCGGCCGCTGCAGTGGGACATGGGAAAAGGACCCAGCACCCGTCCCGCTGAAGGGGGGGTATGGGGGAGCTGAGGGTGGAGGGGCCTCAGCAGGAGACACTGGCCTTCCTGCCCTGGTCCAGTCACATGGGATGGAGGCGCCTGACCCCAGCAGCAGAGTCGGTTGCCGGGGAGAGAGCCTGGGCCCTGGTCACACCCACGTGCCCCCCACAGATGGTGAGAAGCTGACTGGTGTGACAGATGGCCGGGGCGTCCGGGGGGCACTGTCCACGCAGAGGGCAGAGGACTCCAGTGAGAGCCGTGAGGAGGAGCAGGCGGTGAGCATGGCCGTGGAAGAGGGCCCCTGTGTCTTGCTCACAGGGACCCTGAGTCTGTTCGTGTGGGCTGTGAGCACGGAGGGCCCATGCAGCTCGGGTGTGGCCTGGCACCATGCTCGGCCCAGACGCCGGCAGACGTGGGCCTGGGGGTCCGGTGGGCCTGGGCTGTGAGGCCCTCCTTGCCTTCTCATTGCTCAGCTCTGCCCCTGGTGCACCTCCTCTCCTGCAGCCGGACGGCCAGGGCCCAAACATGCTGCCTCCTGGGGGGACTGGAAGGCCGCCCCCGCTCAACCTCACCTATCGGGCACCCCCGTGGCGGGAGGAGGTGAGCTCCCTGCCTGCAGGGGCCTGGGGGGCTGGGTAGGCTGGGTGGAAGGTGAGACCCCGCCTCCGCCCCCAGTACCTGGGGCAGGCAAACCTGCACGCGTTCGAGGACTGGTGCGGAGGCGCCGTGGGCCACCTGAAGAGGAACCTTCACTTCCCGTTGTTCCCTCACGTGAGTGCCGGGCAGGCGGGGCACAGCTGGCCTTCCAGGGTGGGCAGGGGTCAAGTGGGGGCTGATGTCAGAGTCACTGCCCCAGACGCGCACCACTGTGAAGAAGCTGGCCGTGTCCCCCAAGTGGAAGAACTACGGGCTCCGGATCTTCGGCTTCATCCACCCGGCAAGAGATGGTGCGTGGAAGGGGCCGTGAGAGCGGTGGGGGCCTGCCCCAAGGGGCCCACAACCTCCTGAGCCCCTGTCTTGTGGCCTAGGAGACGTCCAGTTCTCTGTGGCTTCGGATGACAACTCTGAGTTCTGGCTGAGCCCAAATGAGAGCCCGGCAGGTGCCCAGCTGGTGGCCTTTGTGGGCAAGGTACCCTGACCCTGGCCCCGCCCTCCACCCACCCCTGCCTCTCTCTTCGCTGGGCTTCCTGTGGCTCCGGTCCCCCGTCTCCTCTAGCCTCCTCCAGCTTCTCAGAACAGGGGTGGGATGGGCTGGTGCCCCCATGGGGAGGGTGAGCCCCCACCTCGTGTCGCCCCCCAGACTGGCTCCGAGTGGACAGCACCGGGAGAGTTCACCAAGTTCAGCTCCCAGGTGTCCAAGCCCAGACGGTGAGTGACAGGGAGCGTGTGTGCACGTGAGGACCTGAGGGGCGGGTCCCGAGCCCCCCACCTCCTCTGGGGTTCTTGGGGCAGGGCAGGGCATGTCCCCCTGACCCCTCACATCCCTAGGCTCATGGCCTCCCGGAGGTACTACTTCGAGCTGCTGCACAAGCAGGACGACCGAGGCTCGGACCACGTGGAAGTGGGTGTGAGTGCGCCCTCCCCGCCCCTGCCCCCCCAACCACTGTCCCCACTGCAGGAAAGATAGCTGTGGTCCCTGTCCCCAGGGGCTTCCTGTCTCATTGACATGATCGCTGTCAGCACTGCCAGGAGGCTTCCTGGAGGAGGTGGCCCTTGAGTGAGCCTTGAGAGTTGAGAGACTCCTGGGGCGGTCCAGTGGGGGAGGGTCTGAGGGGAGGGTGCATCAGGAGCAGCCCAGAGCAGCTGGGCGGCTCAGACTTCTGAGAGTGAGGCCGCTGGGTTTGCTCTTCAGGCCTCTGTGGGAAGAGAGCCTGGAGGTGCTTGTACTGGGCCATCAGTCTCTGGACGGGAGGTGGGGAAGGGAGAGCGGCAGGCCTGAGCCTGGCTGAGTGCGCTGGTGACCATGGTGGGCCAGGGGGTCCTCAGTCCACCTCTGGGATGCCCCAGGTGTCTGGTGTGTGTGCTGTGTCACCTCACTTGGTGGAGGGTCCAGGCTGAGATGCAGGTTTAGAGTGAACTTGCAGATGCCAGGTGTGGAGGGCCCAGGATGAACGGGGAAGGGAAGAGGGCGTGGGACAGCCCCCGGGACCCCCAGCTTCAGAGGGAAGGGAGGGACAGCCTCTGCAAAGGAGACTGGGGAACAGCCACAGAAGTGGGGAGCCTGGGTGAACTGAGGGCTCTGGCCCTTGGAAGGCCAGCGTGACCTCCAGGACTGCAGTGACTGCAGACTGGGGTGGGGGGCAGGTGAGGGAGCACTCAGGATGTCAGGAGAGGCCTGGATGGAGCCCGGGGTGCCCTTACCTGCCAGCAGGGGCCCCAGCCTTCTAGGCCCTCCCCAGTTCCCTGCGGCCCCTTCCCAGGACCCCTGGGAGCTTCCTGCATCCTTGAAGGGCTGGCCCCAACTCGTTCCCCACTGTCTTGTCAGGGAAGACCCACCCTTCCCTGTCCCCGCCATGTTCCCACCCCACCCTTTGGCCCTGACCACCCTCTCCACCCCTCAGTGGCGAGCCTTCCTGCCCGGCCTGAAGTTCGAGGTCATAGGCTCTGCACACATCTCCCTGTACACAGGTGCGGGGCTGGCGCCTCTCTGCGGGTGGGGTGGGTCTCTTCGGGATGGCCTCCAGGTGGGGACAGGGAGGGGGGAGGGGCATTCTGGGCAGCACCCACACCTTCCTTCCCCAGATGAGTCAGCCCTGAAGATGGACCACGTGGCCCACATCCCGCAGTCCCCAGCCAGCCACGTGGAGGGGCCCCTGCTGCAGAAGGAGCCCAGAGCCGACATGCTGAGGCCAGACCCCCGGGACACCTTCTTCCTCAGTGAGAGGGGGCCTGTGGGGTGGGGAGGGCGGCAGAGGCTCTGGGCTGCTGGGCTGAGACCACCCTTCCTGCAGCTCCTCGAGTGGAGCCTTCGAGTCTGGAGAATGTGCTGGAGCCCTGCGCCTATGCGCCCACCTATGTGGTCAAGGACTTTCCCATCGCGAGATACCAGGGACTGCAGTTTGTAAGTGCCACTCGCCAAGACGGTCTGGGTCCCTGAGGTCCCGGCCCTCCCCAGCAGGGTCCCCGGATTCCCTCCAGCCCTGCCCTGAGCCCTCTGCTCCGCCCCAGGTGTACCTGTCCTTCGTGTATCCCAATGACCACACACGCCTCACTCACATGGAGACGGAGAACAAGTGCTTCTACCGAGAATCCCCGCTGTACCTGGAAAGGTGGGTGGGGGCGCGCCCGGGCGGAGGGCGGGGCCTCTGCGTGCGGGTCTCTGATGCTTCGCCCCCCCAGGTTTGGGTTCTATAAGTACATGAAGATGGACCAAGACGAGGAGGGGGAGGAAGACGAGCAGGTGCAACGCCGAGCCTTCCTCTTCCTCAACCCCGACGGTGAGTGCCCCCCGGCGCCCCCAGCTGATTCCCCCCCCCCCCCAGGGCAGGTCGGGCTGAATGGTGCTCTCCGCAGACTTCCTGGATGACGAGGACGACGGGGAGCTGCTGGACAGTCTGGAGCCCACGGAGGCAGGTCCGACTCGGAGCGGCCGCCAGCCCCCCGCCAGAGACCCCACGGAGGCTGGAGCCACCCCTAGCCTACCCACGCCCCCCGGCACTGTGCACCAGCAGATCCCCAGGCGCTCCCGGGCGCTAAGCTGGGCCGCCAGGGCCGCCCAGCCACTGCCCCTCCTCCTGGGCCGTGCCCCGCCGCCCCGTGCCGCGGCAGCTCCGCAGCCCCCAAAGGTCTACGTGACTCGGGTGCGGCCGGGCCTGCGGGTGCCCCCTCCGGCCCTGGAGCCGCTCAGCCCAGGCGGCCGGCAGTGGCCGCCTTTCCCGGGGGTCTTCCTGCGCCCGAGACCTCTGCCCAGGGTGCAACTGCGGGCGCCTCCACGCCCACCCCGATCTCGAGGCTATAGGACCCGAGGCTCCCAGGCCACGGAGCCGAGGCCCCCCTCCGAGGCGCAGGCCACCCAGGGGAGCCGGGAGGGCCCCGCACGGCCGCCAGGACACGCAGCGCCCACAGAGAACTTGAACACGTCGTCCGAAACGCGGCCCGTGACCTCCTTCCTGAGCTTGTCCCAGGTGTCCAGGCCGCAGCTGCCTGGCAGGGAGGAGGAGGAGGAGGAGGAAGGGGACGATGGGGCGCCCGGTGACGAGGCTGCCTCGGAGGACAGCGAGGAGGCCGCGGGCCCCGCGCTGGGCCGCTGGCGCGAGGAGGCCATCGACTGGCAGCGCACTTTCAGCGTGGGCGCGCTGGACTTCGAGCTGCTGCGCTCCGACTGGAACGACCTGCGCTGCAATGTGTCCGGGAACCTGCAGCTGCCGGAGGCCGAGGCGGTGGACGTGGTGGCGCAGTACATGGAGCGGCTGAACGCGCGCCTCGGCGGGTACTGGGGAGGGCCGCGGAGGTGGACACCCAGCCTCCTCGGGACCCTCAGGGAGGGGCCCTCTCCCCCCTGGACCGTTACTGCCCCGTCCCCTGCCCCCTGCCAGGGCTGGCTCCCTACCCTGCACCTCCAAACCCCAGTCTGTCCCTTGGACCTGGTTCCCAAAGTACCTCTGAGCCACCCAGGCCACTTCTCCATCCCCACCAGGTCAGCTGAGAACCCCAGGCCCCTCCTCTCCCGGCAGAGCCTCACTGGGCCTCCCAGCGGGGTCTCCTGGGGAAGCACACAGGGCTCCTGCCTCACTGCCCTCTGGGATCACTACCAGGCTCCAGGCACCCCAGCCTGGCCTCAAGGGAGGCGCTGGGGGTTTCGCAGAGCTGTGCTGTGCCTTGAAGGGGGTCAGGCCTGGGTCGTGGGCCCCGAAAGCTGCAGTCAGGGCTGTTTCCTTGCCTTGTGGTACAACATTCTGCACAGGAGGGGGACCTGTTTGGGCTGAAGACAGCCACGTTGCTGCCGCGGTGGGGAGCGGATGGGAGCCCATGGGGACCATGACTGGTGGGTTGATGTGACCTTGGCAGTGATGGGCCAGCCTGGCCTCTGGGGGTCAGGGAGGTTTGGGCCTAGAGGCTGAGGGGACAAGCTTGCCCTCAGCTCTACGCTTGAGCGTCCCCTGGGCACGTGGGGTCACTCAGTAGAATGGTCGTGGCCGTGGCCCCAAGACGAGAGTGCAGACAGACCCAGGGCATTTGGGGACGAAAGTCCCTGGCTTTGGGGAGAGTGTCGTGGGTGTGGAAGGGGTGGAAACGGGGCGTCCGGACCCCTGGGAGGTCAGCCAGGCTCACGGTGTGGGGTCACATCCGCAAGGACAGGACAGCGGGAAGGAAGCCGGGCCTTCGTCAAGGTTAGGGTCCTATTTTCCCAGGAGGAGGAGAAGCCTCTGGGTGCTTCGCAGGGGGAAGTGGCAGGAAGGGACCAGAGGGCAGCTCAGGGCCGACCCAGGGCCTCTTCCCGAGACCAGGGTAGCCCCTGGGCTAGTGCCAGGGAGGGGGGTGGAGGCTTGGAGAGGCCACGCAGGGCCTAGGAGGAGCTGGGAGGAAGGGGACAAGCCAGAGGGACACCCCAGGGGAAAAGGAATGTGCCTGTGTAGTGTGAGGGGACACTGAAGGCCATCAGCTAGAGACTGCTAAAGGCCCTAGAAGGCCACTTGAGACCCGGAAGCCTCCTCCTGTGTGTAGTGGGTGCTGCTGTGTGGTTCAGGGCCTGCCAGAAGGATCCTGGTGTAGAGAGGACCTGAGAGGACAGCCGGTCGCCTCCACTTGCAGGCTGCCCTGGGTTGGGGGTGCAGCGCGGGCCTGCCTTTGGGGAACTCCCCAGGGTGGGGCGACAGGCAGGGCCTCGTTTCCGGGGCTGGGGGCTGATTCGGCCTCGATTCCCAGGCGCTACACACTCCTGCGGATCGTGAACGTGGAGAAGCGCCGGGACTCAGCACGCGGGAGCCGCTTCCTGCTGGAGCTGGAGGTGCGGGAGCGCGGGGGCAGCCGCCTGCGCCTGTCCGAGTACGTCTTCTTGCGCCTGCCGGGCGCCCGCGCCGCGGATGCCGACGGGGACCCGGAGAGTCCAGGGCCAGCGCCCGCCGCCTCCGCGCTCCCCGATGGCCGCCCAGAGCTCTGCAGGCCACTGCGCCTGGCCTGGCGCCAGGACGTCATGGTTCACTTCATCGTGCCAGGTGTGGGCGTGCTGCAGGGGCCTCCGGTTTGGCGGGGTGGTCTCGTGGGAAGGGGCGCCTGCGTGGGGTCACGTGGTGGGGTCAGACAGGCTCAGTGACCCCGTCCTCTAGTGAAGAACCAGGCTCGCTGGGTGGCACAGTTCCTGGCCGACATGGCCGCGCTGCACGCACGCACCGGGGACTCGCGGTTCAACGTGGTCCTGGTGGACTTCGAGAGCGAGGACATGGACGTGGAGCGGGCCCTGCGCACTGCGCGGCTGCCCAGGTAATGGCGCCCCCCAACACCAGTGGTGGGTGGGTACCTAGCACATCTCCCCTCCTGGGGGGACGGGTTCTCTTGCGCCCAGGAACCTTACCTGTCACACCCACCCCCCAGCTACCAGTACCTTCGGCGGACCGGGAACTTTGAGCGCTCAGCAGGGCTTCAGGCCGGAGTGGACGCGGTGGCGGTAGGTGGGCAGGATGCGGGAGGCAAGGTAGGAACTGCCTGAGGAGAGGGCAGCTGGCAGACCTCCCTGCTGCCTCCAGGACCCGAGCAGCATCGTTTTCCTCTGCGACCTGCACATCCACTTCCCCCCCAATATCCTGGACGGCATCCGCAAGCACTGCGTGGAGGGCCAGCTGGCCTTTGCCCCTGTGGTCATGCGCCTGGGCTGCGGGAGCTGGCCAGGAGACCCCCACGGTAACACTGGGGTGAAATCCAGTCTCCCTGGGGCCTCTCCCACCCTCCGAGGCTGGCCTGGGCCCCATCAATGTCCCTATAATGCCCTGTAGTGTCTAGGACACCCCCCCCCCCCCGGCAGAGTACCCAGGACCTCCCTGATGCCCAGCTGCTGGGAGCCCCATCCAGCACCTAGTTGTGTGCAGGGTTCTTAGGTTAGGACCCACACGGAAGAAGGGTGACCCTGGGAGCCCCCTGCTGAGGGGACCCACCCCATCAGGAGAAGGGGCAGCCTCCCAGGACCGAGGTCTGAAAGGCCCCCTCCACCCAGGCTACTGGGAGGTGAACGGCTTTGGCCTGTTTGGCATCTACAAGTCAGACTTCGACCGCATCGGGGGCATGAACACTGCGGAGTTCCGGGACCAATGGGGTGGAGAGGACTGGGAGCTGCTGGACAGGTGACCCTCCCACCATTGTAAGGACAGGCTCCCTCACCCAAGACCTGCCGGCCTAGGGAGACCGGTGGCACCACCCCAGGGTCCTGCAGACCAGGGAGGGACCAGTGCTGCCCACAAGCCCTACAGGCTGAATGGGCATCCCCGGGGCCCTGCAGTAGCGGAAGCCCTGACCACCCCCCTGCCCTGTAGCCCCTAGACTGGGGTCCTGGCCGCCCCCAGCCCCCAGCCCTGACACCCGTCTCCACCCAGGGTCCTGCAGGCGGGGCTGGAGGTGGAGCGGCTGCGTCTGAGGCACTTCTACCACCACTACCACTCCCGGCGGGGCATGTGGGGCACGCACAGCCGAGGCCGGAAGGGCGCCCGCAGGGAGGGGCCTTGAAGAGTGGGCGCTGCCCAGTGGCCGCTGCAGCCCCGAGCGCTGTCGGGGCCGGGGGACCTCACCTGTGCCTCAGACCCCTCCCCAGCCAGGCAGCCCTGACTGCAGGTCAGGCCTGGGCTTGGCCCCACCCGCTGTGCGACGATTTCTGTGAAATTTTGCCGTAGCAATGACGTTGTTTTCAGGGTTTCCGAGAGTTCCGTCTGTTCCGTTTTTTATTCAGAATGAAATGAAATATTTTTTTTAGTTCTCACTGGTCCTCTGCCTGGCTCTCTTGGGAGGACAGGGCCCCCATGACGGCTGGAGGGACTGCCCCTGTGGGTGGCCCTGGGCCCTACTGCTGTCCCCAACGACCTTCCCAATCCGCAGCCACAGCGGCCATGCTGACCCCACCCTCCACCCCCAAGACCACGGTCCCCTGCCTGTCCTCTCCCTTTGAGCTTCTGCATTAGGCCCTGGAGGAGAAGGGCCCCGGACGGACACCGTCCTCACTGCCATGGCCCGTGGAGTTGTGTGGCCTCCCCACCTGCGAGCAAAGGACCTTTGCCACACACTTAGTCCCCCACACCTGAAGACTCGGCTGTCAACCCTGCCTCATCCTCCTCGGAGGTGGGGGCACTCGGCACCCTGGGAAGGGACTGACCTGTGACCAGGTGCGGGGTGTGTATCAAGTTAGGTTTGACTTTTGCTCATGGAGCCGGAAGTTCAAGGACAGGAGGGCACTGAAGAGTATTTGCCCAGAGGCTGGATGATGCCGAGGACCAGCTCTTCCGGGGCTCAGCCCCAGTTTCGGGCTGGGTTCCGGTCGTGGGAGGGAGCCCAGTGGTCCGCCTGGTGCTGGGTGCCCGCCTGCGTGAGGCAGGCACAGCTGCTGCCTAGTTGCACGAGCAGTGGCACTTCCGATCTTGTGGTTCTGAAGGTCAGGCGTCCTAAAGCCGCTGTCCACAGGGCTGCACTCCTGGGCCTTCAGGATGGAAGCTACTTCCTTCCTAGAGGCCACCTGGATTTCTGGGCTCAAGGGCTCTTCCTCTGTCTTCGGAGCCAGCACCTTCGCATCCCTGTCCCCCTCCGAGCCCTGCGCCCATCCTCACATCTTCTCCGACCCTGGCCCTCTACAGTCTCCCCTTCTCGGTCGACATCCTTTCCTCACTCACATCCACAGGGTCCCTTTTGCCATGCGAGGGGCCGTCGCAGGTCCCAGGGCTTACGATGCGGACCCTCGCTGCTGTCAGTCTGGACACCTGCTCACTCGCAGTCAGTGGGGAGACAGCCCATTGGCCCAAACAATCCTTTCGAGATTCACCCAAGTCGTGTCCTTAAGTCACACCTCACTCGGGTTCGTAACCTATAGACAGAGCAGCAGAGAGAATTTTGATAAAAGGAACCAGATAAACACCCCAGTCTAGCCCCAAGAACATTCTAGAGATGTCCCTGCTGGACTGGAAGGGACAGGGGGGAGGTGTTCAGCTCGGGCTGCTGGCTACAGCAGCCGGGTGTTTAGAAACGCTAAGTCACCTGCGATGAAGTTTGGGCTTCGTCGAAAGTCCTGCTGGCCCACAGGGTGGAGCACACAGCTAACCTGCCACCTGCCCACGCAGAAGCCCCCAGACGCCCCCAGCTGACACTGCCCACTGCTCCCTGCGTGTCTAACCCAGCCAGGCTGTCCGCACTTACAGACGCACAGCAAGGAAAGAACTAGCTCTGGACTTAAGAGTTCACACACTGCGGGGGCGGGGGCGGGGCGGGGGGGAGCAGACTTCAGTACATGGTGTTGGGGAACTGGACAGACACGTGCAAAAACAAAAAGGAAACCAGGCCACTTCGTTACACCACACACAAGGCTGAACTCGAAGCGGATTAAAGACTCCTACGTCAGACCGGAAACCGTACGGTTCCTGGAGTAAAACGGGCAGCGGAGCCTCCAGCTCCACTCCCAGCAGGTCTCTGTGGGATGTGTCTCCCAGGGCGAGGGGACAGCGCAAACAGTGAGACTGCATAGCACTCGAAAGGTCTGCGAGGGGAACCATCGACACGACAACAGGCCGCCGAACAGGCCAGCACGTCTGCCAGGGGCGCCCTGTAAGGGGCCACCATCCTAAATCACGAGACTCACACCTCCTCACACCGAAAAACCAAACCACCAGATTTAAAAATGGGCGGAGGCCCTGAACAGGCATTTCTCCCAAGAGGACATACAGATATCGAATAGGCATTTGAAAAAATGCTCAACATCACTAATCGTCAGAGAAACGCAAGTTAAAACCACAGTGAGCCCTGGCTAGTGTAGCTCAGAGGATTGAGCACCAGCCTGAAAACCAAAGGGTCACCAGTTCATATTCCTGGTCAGGGCGCAGGCCCCGGTTGTGGGCCAGGCCCCCACTAGGGGCCACTCAAGAGGCGACCACACATTGATGTTTCTCTCCCTCTCTCCCTCCCTTCCCCGCTCTCTGAAAATAAGTAAATAACATCTTAAAAAATGAAAAATATAAAATTTTAAAAGATAAGAAAGACATAAGCCACAGTCAGGAAAAGTACACCCATCAGAAAAACGATGACCTCAGGGAGCCTGAGAACGTTTCCGACAGAATTCCACGTCCTCTGGATCGCACAGACACCCTAATTCATTGCTCCGTGTAGACAACCATTGAATGGGCACCCACGGGGTGCGGGGCAAGGAGGACAAAGCAGACAAACCCCCTGCCCGCGCAGGACTGCCAGTCTCGAGCAGGGTGAGCAGGGGCAGGTGGCGAAGGAAGGCCGAGCTTGCTGGCTGGGCAACCACACGGCTCAAAAGTGAAACCGGAAAAGGGAGGGTGACTTTGAGAACGCTGCAGACGGTGGCCGGAGAAAGCCGGGTCCCAGAAAGTGACACCTGGGCTGAGGGCCACCAAGGGTGAAGAGGGGGAGGGGAGGCAGCCAAAGGTGACATCCGAGAACATTTTAGAAGTCAGAGACAAATGCCTGTGGTCCCTCCCTTTCCAGCCATGAGGGAGTCCTTGCTGGGCAGCCGGAGCCAAAGGGAGCCAAAGGTCTGCAGACTGGGAAGGAAGAAATACAACCGTTTGCAGACCACGTGCTGATCTATGTAGAAAATCCAAGAGAACGGGAAACGAGGAACCTGGAGCTCATCGGTCGTAGCTCCAGCGCAGGTGCCGAGCTAACACACGAGAGCCGTCCTCTTCCCGAGGACGGTTCTTCCCAGTGCGGTCCACAGATTCAACAGTCCAGCCAAGCCCCTGCACGCTATCTACAGCTGACCCTCGCGTTCACCCGGAGGCCAAGGCCCAGTTAGCTAACTCGGCGTCGAAGGAGAAGACCGAAGCTGGAAGTGGTCACTGCCCGACTTCAAGGCTGGCTGTCCAGCGGCAGGCGGCAGGACAGCGCGGTGCTGGTCGGAGAGTGGACACACAGGTCGGGGGACCAGGACAGAGGGCCCAGGACAGAGCCACGCAAATACGGTCACTGATCTTTGACAATGGAGCAAAAGCCATACAATGGAGAAAAGCAGTCTTTTCAACAAAGGGTGCCGGAACACACAGACCTAACATCCTCCACAAAGATTAATTCCAAACTGTGCTCTGGCTGGTGAGGCTCAGTGGATTGAGCACCAGCCTGTAAACCGAAAGGTTGCCGGTTCGATCCCCAGTCAGGGCACATGCCTGGGTTGCAGGCCAGCTCCCCATTGGGGGTCACCTGAGAGACAACCACACATGGATGTTTTTCTCCCCGTTTCTCCCTCCCTTCCCCTCTCTAAAAATAAATAAATAAAATCTTTTTAAAAAATTAATTCTAAATAAATCATAGACCCAAGTTTAAAACACAAAACCGAAAAATGCCTAGGCGATGACCTGTGAGAAAACCTGGGTGATCTTGAGTGTGGCGGTGACCCTTTTCTCCTTTATCTTTGGGGGTCGTCCGGGATTGGCGATGGCATTTTAGACGCAACGCCAAAGACACGATCCGAGAAACAACAGAAAAACTGGGTGTTATTAACGTTAAAAACTTAACCGTCAACAGAATAGGAAGACAAGCCACCAACGGGAAGAAAATATTTCCAAAGACACATCTGATAAAGGACTATCATCCAAAACATTATAAATACACTTAACAACAAGAAAATAAACAACCCAATTTAAAAGGAGCCAAAGACCTGAACAGACAAGACACCTCACGGAAGAAGAAGGCGGCAATGAGCACGTGAGAAGATGCTGCACGTCCTGTGTCGTCAGGGAAATGCACTGTAAAACAGGGAGGCTCCACGCACACCCTCGGGAACCACTCGCGTCCAGGGCGCGGACACCGGCAGGCGCTGGGGGACCCGCGCGGCAGGAAGCTCACCCGCTGTGGCTGGGAATGCAGGCGGGGCAGCCTCTGAGGGAGACGGCTTGGAGGTTTCTGACGGAACCGGACGCGCTCTCACCCTGCCACCCGGCCGTCGTGCCCCCCCCCCCGCCCCCCGCATTTACCCAGAGGGGCTGAACACCCACGTCCACACCCACACAAAAGCCTGCACACGGTGTTTACGGCAGCTTCTTCCTACCCGCACAACTGGGAAGGGACCAGACGCCCTTCAGGAGGTGAAGGATGGATAAGCTGTGGTCCATCCAGACGGTGGACTGTGAATTCAGGGCTGAAAGGAAATGAGCTACCAGGGCAGGCAAAGCGTGGAGGAAACAGAAATGCATGTTCCTGAGCGAGAGGAGCCAACCTGAAAAGGCGACAGAGGGTCCCCGATGCCACGTCCAGGACACCCTGGCAAAGGCAAAGGGTGGAGACATGAAAAGCTCAGCAGCTGCCGGGGTCGGGGAGGGGAGGGGTGAGCAGGTGAGCAGGCGACCTTTGCCCAAACCTATGGATTCTATGGCATAGAAACTGCAACACCGAGACTGAGCCCTCAGCGACGGCGGACTCTGGGTGGTGACGTGTGCCAGCAGAGGGCCGTCAGGTGGAAGAGATGCAGGCTCTGTCCGGGGCGTTGGTGACGGGGGAGGCTGAGCATGGAGGGGGGAGCAGGGCAATTCTGCCTCTTAACCCTGCTGTGAACCTGAACCTGCTCTAAGAAAATAAATAAAGTCTTCTTAAAAATCGATGCTAAAAACAAAGAAAATGGAAATTATCTGACAACACTTAGGAGCAAGATAGAAAAGAAAAATAAAACTTTCTTTTCTTTTTTAATTGTTGTTCAAGTACATTTGTCTCCATTTTCTCCCCACCACTCCCCCTGCCCCACCCAAACCCACCTCCCACCCTCGATCCTACTCCCCCAGAAAAATAAAAACATGACAGAGCTGAAGGCCACACACAAGAACGGCCGTTGCTGGAAACCGTGTCGGGAAGAGGAGACGGGTTTTGGGAAAGCACAGGAAACGCAGCGGGAGAGAGCAGCTGGAGGTGACACGTGAGAAGACAGCAGGGGTGGGACGCAGACCGGCCAGAAGATGAGAGGACAGGCAGAGGGGGCAGACAAGCAACACGGCAGAAGCAAGCATATCGGCATAAACACAGGCCAGAAAGCGCGGTGCGAAACGCTGACGCCAAAACGTGACCCTCAGCCACGCACCCAAGTCCTGGGCCCCAGAGGCGAAGACGCTGCGGGTGGCGGGCACGTGGGGCGTGGCTCACCGTGGATTAGGCAAGCTCTGGCTTCTCCTCCGTGGGAGACAGCAAATCACCGGCCGAGTCCTGAGGGGGGAAAGTACCAGCCCCAAATTATGCCCTGATGCCCTGCAAGCTAGAGGCTCCTGGCGTCCAGCAGCTGACCACCACGCCCCAGAGCAACGGTCTGCGATGGAGAGCAGTGTGGGGGAAGGGTTCACGGGGGCAAGGGTTTAAACCAGGACTAAAGCTAAACCACCATAAGACAGCGAGTGGTCCAAATCCCTTAGCCTGATGGAGGAGGTGGCCCAGGCCTAGCTGGGGGACCCTGGGGCAGGCGCTCTGCCAAGGCCTCCATGCCACCAGCCAGCACCGGCCCCCGAAACCACTCCTGTTGGGCTATCACTCAGGTGACATCTCTCTGCACCCCCAGCTTCTACTGTAACTTCTGGAAACTTATTTAGCCCCAAGGGGCCTCAGTTTCCCCGACTGGAACATGGAGGGGTCACAGCTTCACCTTCCTGAGGCCCTGTGAGGGTTGAGGACAGAGCGTGACAAACGTTCTCAGCACCCTGCCTGCTACACGGGCCGCCCTGAGGAAACGGCGCCCATGGCTCCCTCCTACTGATTCTCTCAGGACCAACGAGGCAGCATGGACTCGCTCTCCTCCAGGGACAGGGGACTCACTGCTGGGGAAGGGGAGGCAGCTGTCTATCCCCAAGCTCCCCACCCCGACCCTGCCCCCGCCAGTCTCCCCACTCAGTTTAACTCACCCCCCAGGGAGGAGACTGATGCTTTTTTTTGAGACACAAATCTAATCATCACGCCCCCTGCTGGAAGCACCAGGGGTTCCCGTGCTAGTCCTACCGTCCCCACCTGGCC
Source organism: Desmodus rotundus (assembly GCF_022682495.2). Classification (NCBI taxonomy): domain Eukaryota; kingdom Metazoa; phylum Chordata; class Mammalia; order Chiroptera; family Phyllostomidae; genus Desmodus; species Desmodus rotundus. The sequence goes on from NC_071391.1 coordinate 351,670, forward strand.
GTGCCTCCAGCCTCCCTGGGCTGGGCAGGGTCCTCCAGTGCAAACAGGCTCCTCTCAGGGGCTCTGCCCAGAGAGCAGGGAAAGGGTCAGGGGCTGCGGCTGCCCTGCGGTCCCTACAGGCTTCGCCGCTGTGTGCTCACTGTCCTCGCCCACGTGACCCCCGCAGCCCCCAGCAGAAAGATGCAGCTGTCGAGGACGCACATGCCTGTCTCTGAGAAGCGCCAGGCAGCAAGAGGAGCTCAGAACAAGGGGCGGGCGATAGGTCAGGGGGTGAGAGTGTAGGTGAAAGGTGCCAACCCGACCCCTGGGGCCGCTGGGACCGGTATCCCTCAGGCATTTCCACGCCAAAGGCCAAAGCAGGGGGTGGGAGGTGCAGAGGCGGCCAGGTCTTGTGTTATCCTCCCAGGGTCACCGAGGGTTAGGAGAGGGGCCCAGGATGACAATCTAGGCAGGCTCCCTGGAGGGGGCGGGGGTGGACTGGCCTTGGAGGAGGAGCCCAGACCGCAGGAGTTGGGAAGATTTGCGAGCGAGCGAGCGTGGGCACGTCACCACGAAGCGCCCTGACGCCCTCGGCTGGAGCTGAGAGGCGGCAACTGCCGTGCCTCTGGGGGCCTCAGGAGCGCTGCGCCCACGCCTACGTAACTTCTCTGTGCGCCTGCTCACTCCTGAACTTTGTTCTGACTATTTTTCTGCTGTTAACGTCTTCCCATCTTCTGCTCCTAGTAACCCCTCCAGCCTCGGACCGCAGGGAGGTGGAAGGGGTTTCCCTCGATGTCCCTCCTCCACCTCCAGGTCACCAAGCCCACTCCAGGGGCCTTCCAGGGGCCTTCCTTCTGGTTCTCGGCCCTGAGGCCCCTCGTCCTGACCTGAAACCCTGTTCTCTGCCCCAGTTCCTTCTCCACGGTGTTTGTGGGTCCCCTCCCCACCCGTTCCACCAGGTCAGGTGAAGGGATGTAAATGCTGACCTGCCCTGCTCCGGCCTCCCTTGGGCAGGCTTCAGGCTCTTCCCAGCCCCAGCCGCCCACCCGCCCAGTAAGAGAGCTGCTTACTCACCATCAGAGGCTCCGGGGTTCCAGGGTCTCACCCAGATGACGCGCCAGAGGCACCTGGAGGGTTAAATGCGGGTTCCCAGGCTCCACCACGCAGCCCTTCTAAGCTCCCTGAGTAAACCCCCTCCATCACAGACCCACCTCCTCCAGGAAGCCCACCGGGAACCCTCCTGGTGCTCCCTCCCCTTGCACTGGGTCCTGGGGTAGGAGGACCGACAGGAAGCTGTCCAGGGGCAGGCTGGCCCTAGCCTGAGGTTGAGAGCAGGGGGAACAGGTCCAGGCCATGGCCGGGCCCACTGGCCCTGAGGCAATTAGGGAAAGTGAGCCCGGGATCCCAGGCTTTTTCTGGGACACCGAGTCACAGAGGCGCGAGGTCTGCACTGAGGAGGGGTCCACCTGTCAGAGAGGTGCATCCCAGCTTGGGGCGCCCACAGCTCTCCCTGCCAAGAGGAGAGGGGAAGCTTCACAGGACTGGCCCTGGGGATCTCAGAAGTTGTTGAAAATGGGGCCAGCCCCAGCCGGGTGCCTCCTCTCCCTCCTATGGCTGGGACCCCACCGAAGCCCCCTCTACCCAAGACCTCCCCAGGGCCGGTCGGATCCCTGCCTGTGGCCTGCGCCAGCTGGGTGCTGGACCCAGCCTCCGGGAGCCCAGGGGGACCCCAGTGAAGGGCGGGCCTGGCCCTGTCCAGGCGTGTGCCTCCAGGTGTGCCCTGCACCGCACAAACTTGTCTCCCGGGATTTTTCCACACAGAACATGTCTCCCAGGGAAGCAACCGGTCTGATGAGCTGGGTGTGCGGGCGTTCCCTCCCTGCCCTGCGGTGCCCCCACTGCTCTGTCCCGCAGTGAGGCGCCTCCCCGGACAAACTCACTGGGCCAGGGATGGAGCCCAGGACCCCTCCGCGGGCAGCAGCAGCTTCTGGGATGAACCACGAGCCTGGCAGTGTGTGGGCCACCAACAGGGTAGGTCTCCCACCCTGCACCACCTCCTCCAGCCCAGAGGCCCCACCCCAGCTTTACCTTGACCTTACCAGGGACCCCTAAACGCCCACACTGCCTCATAACCGCCCCCCCCACACTCTGCCCTCTGACCATCCCCGGCTCCCTCCTCCCCGCACTGACCCCCTCTTCCTCCCTGCCAGGCCACTGCCCCCAACACCATTCCCATCTGGAACCACGTCCCTGCCAGGACTGATTGCACAGTAAGGCAAATGTCTTTGGGATGGGGGGTGGGGGGTGACCACTGGGGAGAAAGGCGGGGGCCAGAGGCAGCCTCTGGGGGAGGGAGGCTTTGAGAGTGGCCCACAGGGCTTTGCGGGGGGCGGTGGGGGTAAGGGGACCACTCCGCATTACCACTCAATCTACCAGGGGCCTCTCCTGGACCCACACCAGGCCTACCGGGAGGCCTTGCAGCTGCTGCTCTGGCAGGGTGAGGGGCTCAGGGAGACCCCCGAGCCTCCTGTGCCCCCTCACTCCGACACCCAAGTCCTGGCTCACAGGGCTCCTGGGTTCTGCTCACCCAGTCCTGCCCAGCAGCTGGGAGAGGCTCCTCTGAGTCAGCCCCCCGGGGTGGCCCCGCCTGCGAGTCCCATCACAACCGTGACTCACATGCTGAGAATGGCTCCCTACCCGCATGGCCTGGGGGCCAGGGGCCTGGGAGGGGTGTCAGGGAGGCCCAGCCAGCCCTTGAGGCCTCTGCAGAGGTGTTGGGATGGGGGGAGCTGGTATCCCAGGCTTCCAGCGTCTGGGGACTGAGGGTTGTGCCCCAGGGAGTAAGCTACCTCGGTCTTGCAGCCGCCAAGGACTGCGACAAAGACTCTGTTCGGCCTCTTCCAGCCTAAGCCCTGTGTCCTCAGTCCTGACCCTTAGCACTGATCCCTGACTCCTAACAGTGACTCTTTGTTTTTTTTTTTAATGTTCGCCCCCACCCTCACCCCCAGGCCCACCTCTGCCTCCGGGTTGGGCCCCTGGAGCCACCTAGAGCACAGGAGGGCCTGGTTAGCTCCCTCTTACCCCCAGGGGCCTGGTGAGGCCTTCAGGGTCAGGGAGCAAATCTGCGCCCAGACCCCTGGCACGGGCTGACGGAGGAGGTGGCCAGGCCGGGACCTGGGCGCGCAGGGCCTGTTCTTCCACCCAAATTCCACCTTAAGCAGGCGGCGGCCCCTCCCTCCCACCTGGCCCAGGTGTCCCCGCCCCCAGCCGAGCTTTGGGCTGGGCGGGCGTCTCTCTCCGGGCCAGCCAGCGGGGAGGGAGGGAGGGAACTTCAGGGACAGGGCCGCTCAGGACGACACCCGAAGACAGTTCAGGCTGGAGGCGTCCACCGCGGCCCAGGCCAGGCGGCCCCGGCCCCGCGTGCCTGCCGCCATGCAGGACAGCAACTTCCTGTTGTCGGCCCTGCAGCCCGAGGCTGGCGTGTGCTCTCTGGCGCTGCCCTCAGACCTGCAGCTGGACCGCCGGGGTGCAGAGGGGCCGGAGGAGGCCGAGCGGCTGCGCGCCGCCCGGGTCCAGGAGCAGGTCCGCGCTCGCCTCCTGCAGCTGGGCCAGCAGCCGAGGCACAACGGGGCGGCTGAGCCCGATGGAGCAGCCAGAGGTAAGCAGAGGGTGGGTGCTGGGTGGCAGGGACGGTGGCGGCAGGCATGGGTGGCTTTGGCGGGTGTGGTGGTGCCAGGCCAGAGGCCTTGGTGAGGCCGGCTCCAGGCTTCAGCTCCCTGACTCACCAGGGCCCGCACTGAGTCACCCACCCCGCCCAAGAGGGTGTGGGAGAAGCTATGGGTGGGGCTCCCTACCACCCATCAGGGTGCAGGGGGTCTTCTTGGCCGGGCCTGCCTGCCCCTCAACCCTGAACCCCTGGGGAGCTGACGGGGTGGTTGGCACGTGGCAGGCCTGTCTCCGGGGGCACACCTGGCACATGTCCCGCCCCCATGACAGGCTCACACACGGTCCCTGAGACAGGCGGACAGGCACGTCAGTGCCAGGGAGACGGATGCCCCGGCTCCAGGGCCCCTCCCCACCCCCACGCCCCACAGGAACAGGCAGACAGAGATGTGAGGGCGGGTCTGGGGATCCTGGACGAGTGCCACCCGCCTGCCCGTCCGACCAGGGTCCCCTGCGGGATTGCAGGGGAGGCCCCACTGCAGTGACCCAGATCCTCTCTGTGACAACAGCTGCGGGTGGGAGCTCAGTGCCAGGCAGCCCGCCCTGTGCAGGAATCCTGGCTCCACTGTGTGCACACGTGTGTGTCAGTGTGCTTGTGAGTGCGCGCACCCTGTGTGAGTGTGAGTGCGGCATGACTTAATGCCATTTCTTTGCTCACGAAGCCACAGCAGCAGGGACCAGGGTTAGGGAGGCGAGCCTCCCAGGATGGCAGGGGCAGGGACCTTGGCCCACAGTGGCTCCTGTGAAGGTCAGCCAGCACAGGGGTCCCTGGGTCCTCCCCCACCCCCAGGCCTCGGCCTCCCTGATGGCCTGGGTGGCGCCCAGGGGTCATGGGGTGGAGGGTGGAGCAGAGAAGGGTTAATTATACCCACCCTGGCTGCCCTGCCAATTAGGGGCAGGAAGATTATAATTTGGGGTGGGGGTAAGGTCCCCAGGCTGAGCCTCACTAGCGTCAAAGGGTTAATAGCCCCTGCCTAGAAGCTTCATTAACCAGGGCAGGTCTGAGACAGAGGCCAGAGGGCAGGCAAGGCCCCTTGCCTTCACCCCAACCTGAGTCCTCTGTGGAGACAAACCATTCCCCACAGGTGTGGCCCCAGCTGGGACCCTGGCAGAGATGGACCCCCCTGGCAGCGCTCCCCTCCCCAGTCTGTCCCACCGCTCTGCCTTGGATGGTCCCCACCATCTGTCCGTCCACCCAGTTGTCTGCTCAGCACCTTTCCAGGCTCCCTCCTTCCAGCTTAGCGGCCCTGTCACCCCTCCAGTCTGTCTGTCCCTCCGCCCACCCATCCTCACCACAGCCCACCTCCCATCTCTCCACCCTCCGCCCACCCCACCCCATCCGTCCACCCACCACAGAGTCAGGCTGGCGCCAGGGCCCTCGGTTTGTGAGTGGCTGGGCAGCCCGGGTGTGGCTCTGCCAGGTGGGACAGGGGACCGCCCCTCAGGACAGACTGGTCCAGGGACACTGTCAGTGAGCAAAGCCTTGCCCTGTGTGACCACAGCACAGGACAGGCTCACAGGAGGTCACTGTGGCTTCCTGGAGGTGGGGCCCGGCACCGTGCCCTGGCAGAGATCGGAGTGCTGATGCAGGGGTCCCTGGCACGCTACCCAAGAGGCCGGAGGTCATCAGGCTGAGCACATCTGTCCCCCAGCACAGCTAGAGGAGACGGAGGCTGTGGCAGAGGGGCCACCAGGGCTGACCTCAGAGGAGACAGATGAGGCGATGGCAAGGACCAGGGCCAAGGCCCCTGCCCCCCACTCCCTGCCCTTGGTCCCAGGGTCCAGGGGACAGGCAGGACATCAGTGCTTTGCCGTCCGGCCCCGCCAAGCTCCCACTGTCCCTGTCTGCAGGCACGTCGTGGGGCCAGTACCACACTCTGCAGACAGGCTTCAGCTCCCGCTCGCAGGGCCAGAGTGGGGACAGCACCTCGGTGAGTGACGCCCACTCCAGCTGGAGAGTCGGGGCTCTGTGGTCCCAGGGGAACGGCTCCGGGGGAGGCTGTGGTCCCCAGGGTCAGGGAGAGCCCCGGCCCCACCTCACTGCCCCCTCTCCTGCCCACAGACCTTCCGGCCGCTCGCCAAGCCAGCTTACAGCCCGGCTGCCTGGTCCTCCCGCTCAGCGGTGGACCTGAGCTGTGGTCGGAGGCTGAGCTCCGCCCCCAACGGGGGCGGCGCCTATGGGGTCGCAGTGTATAGAGGAGCCCAGCCCGCCGCCCCCGTGAGCACCCGGCCCGTGTCCTTCCACGAGCGCGGGGGTGGCGGAGGCTGCCGGGTGGATTACGACACCTTGTCCTTACGCTCACTGCGGCTGGGGCCTGGAGGCCTGGACGACCACTGCAGCGTGGTGTCCGAGCAGCTCGAGCCCGCGGCCACCTCCGCCTACAGGGCCTTTGCCTACGAGCGCCAGGCCAGCTCCAGCTCGGGCCGGGCAGGCGGCCTAGACTGGCCCGAGGCTGCGGAGGGGCCGCCGCCCAGCAGGACTATCCGTGCCCCCGCTATGAGGACCCTGCAGCGATTCCAGAGCAGCCACCGCAGCCGCGTGGGGGCTGGGGCGGTGCCGGGGCCCATCCTGGAGCCCGTGGCCCGGGCACCCTCCGTTCGCAGCCTTAGCCTGGGCGATGGCGGCCACCTGCCGGACATGCGCGGGCTGGACAGCTACGGTGGTCAGCGCACTCTGCAGAGGCTCAGCAGCGGGTGAGCTTGGCCTGGCGTGGGGAGGGCGCTGCTGCCGCGGCCCCAGGCATCCCCAGGGTCAGCCTGACCCTTGGCCCCTGTCTCTGCAGCTTCAGTGACATCGACTTGCCGTCGGCAGTTAAGTACCTCATGGCCTCGGACCCGAACTTGCAGGTGCTGGGAGCAGCCTACATCCAACACAAGTGCTACAGCGACGCTGCGGCCAAGAAGCAGGTGACCGACCTGTGAACACCCCTGCTGACCCCAACTCTCACTGACCTCTGGCCCCTGACCACCCGCCCTATCCGCCAGCCGACTGGGCACACTTCACCCTACCCAGAGCCTCTTCAGCAGGAGGGAGCAGGAGGGAGTGCTATGCACACCTCCGCACACACCTGCACACCTCCACACACACCTGCACACTTCCACACACCCACACAACCTGCATACACCTTCACACCTCTGTGCACACCTCCGCATACACCTGCATACCTCCACACACCTGCACTCCCTGTATACACCTTCCCACCTCTGTGCACACCTCCGCACACACCTGCATACCTCCACACACCTGCACTCCCTGTATACACCTTCACACCTCTGTGCACACCTCCGCACACACCTGCATACCTCCACACACCTGCACTCCCTGTATACACCTTCCCACCTCTATGCACACCTCCGCACACACCTGCACACCCCTGTATACACCTTCACACCTCCGCACACACCTGCATACCTCCACACACCTGCACTCCCTGTATACACCTTCCCACCTCTGTGCACACCTCTGCACACACCTGCACACCCCGGTATACACCTTCATACCTCTGTGCACACCTCCACACACCTGCACATCCCTGTATACACCTTCACACTTCCGCACACACCCACACACCTCCGCACGCCTGCGCGCACCTACACAGTGCGCACGCTCGTGCCGACACGCATGCCTGTGCCTGCAGGCCCGCAGCCTCCAGGCTGTGCCCCGGCTGGTGAAGCTCTTCAACCACGCCAACCAGGAGGTGCAGCGCCACGCCACTGGTGCCATGCGCAACCTCATCTACGACAACGCGGAGAACAAGCTGGCCCTGGTGGAGGAGAACGGCATCTTCGAGCTGCTGCGGACGCTGCGCGAGCAGGACGACGAGCTGCGCAAGAACGTCACAGGTGCCTGTGCCGCCCCCGCCCGCGCTGCCTCTGGCCCCCCTGCCTGCTCTGTCTCTGCGCCCGCCCGCCCTGCCCCATCGCTTTCTTCGGTTCCCGTGACTGCCCTCGTGGCAGGTCTCCAGTGCCCAGGGCCGTGTCCCCAGGGGCTGCTGCAGCTCTGGGGCCCTGCAGGTCACACTCCAGCTGTCCCCAGTGGACTCTCAGCTGAGGCTCACCATGATAGGCGGGCCCTGGGGGAGGTTAGTAGCTTCCTCTCAGCATCCAAGGAAGAGTCAGAGGGATTGCCAGGCTGCCCTGACCGTGGCTTCGGCCCCACCTGCTGCAGGGATCCTGTGGAACTTGTCCTCCAGCGACCATCTGAAGGACCGCCTGGCCCGAGACACGCTGGAGCAGCTCACAGACCTGGTGCTGAGCCCCCTCTCAGGGGCAGGGGGTCCACCCCTCATCCAGCAGAATGCCTCCGAGTCTGAGATCTTCTACAACGCCACAGGCTTCCTCAGGTGCGCCGGGCAGTGGGCAGTGCTGGGCAGGGGGCAGCGGGCTGGGAGAGGCCAAGGCGGCAGCTGTAGGGCAGGAGCGGGAGCCCGGGATGCCTGATGCCAGGGCAGAGACGGCCAGGGAGCTGGGAGCAGACAGACCAAGCAGGGCTGGGATCTGACGCAGGAGGCTGCCAGGTGTGATGTCAGCAGACCCAGGTTTCACTAAGTCAGGGCTTGATCTGACCTTCATAGTCTCCTCTGGACGCTTCGAGGCTTGGACAGGATGGTCATGCAGTGGGACCTGGGCCAGTGGTGTCCCGGAGGGACCAGGGGCAGGAGGTGCCCGAAGGACCTTCAACCCTTGGGTTCAGGTCCCTGTGGGGGTGGGATCTTCCCAGGGTCCCCGGGGTGTCTCTGATCTGCCTCCATCCACAGGAACCTCAGCTCAGCCTCACAGGCCACTCGCCAGAAGATGCGGGAGTGCCACGGGCTGGTGGACGCCCTGGTCACCTATATCAACCATGCCCTGGACGTGGGCAAGTGTGAGGACAAGGTGAGGGGCAGCCAGTGCCGAGGGAGCTGGGGGGTGCCAGCCTGTTCTGACCACAGTCTGCCCACCGCAGAGTGTGGAGAATGCCGTGTGCGTGCTGAGGAACCTGTCCTACCGCCTGTATGACGAAATGCCACCGTCAGCCTTGCAGCGTCTCGAGGGCCGGGGCCGCAGGGACATGGCCGGGGCACCGCCCGGTGAGGTGGTGGGCTGCTTCACGCCGCAGAGCCGGCGGCTTCGAGAGGTGGGCTCAGGGCCTGGGTGGGCAGGGGCAGGGAGCCTGGCTTGACTCCAGCTGACCTTCCGCACCTTCCTGCCCAGTTGCCCCTCACCGCCGATGCACTGACCTTTGCCGAGGTGTCGAAGGACCCCAAGGGCCTCGAGTGGCTGTGGAGCCCCCAGATCGTGAGTCTGTACAACCGCCTCCTGCAGCGCTGTGAGCTCAACCGGCACACAACAGAGGCGGCCGCAGGGGCCCTGCAGAACATCACCGCCGGAGACCGCAGGGTGAGGGGGCCACAGAGCAAGTGCCCGGGCCGATGGGGCCCGCACCTGGCCACCTGCAGGGGACACCAGGGTGCACAGGGATGGGAGCCTGCTCTCCAGGAGTTTACAGTCTGTTGGGAGACGGACGGCAGACAAACACAAACTCGTGGATGGGCCAGAACACCAGAGAGAGAGAGGAAAGAAGGCAGGAGAGTGACAGCCTCAGAGCTGGGCAGGGGGACAAGAAAGAGGGGACGTCTGAGAGGCAGCAGGAGTGTGAGGCCAGCGTCCCAGATGGGACAGGCCTTGGGGCCGTGAGCTTTCGGGCTCGGCACCAGGTCTGAGCGGAGGTGCCTGGGAGGCCGGCACCGACGGGGGCCTGACTGGGGTCACGCTCTGTGAGGTCCTGGCTGGGGTGCACGCGGGGCGGGAGCCAGTCCTGCCTCAGTATCCCCACGAGGGAACTGTGAGGATGCAGGGGGGTGCCGGCACCTCCACCCGCTCTCACCAGCCCCTCCCCCACCTTCAGTGGGCAGGCGTGCTCAGCCGCCTGGCTCTGGAGCAGGAGCGCATCCTGAACCCGCTGCTGGACCGCGTCCGCACGGCCGACCACCACCAGCTGCGCTCGCTGACCGGCCTCATCCGGAACCTGTCCCGGAACGCCAGGAACAAGGACGAGATGTGTGAGTCAGCATGCGGTGTGGCCCTCGCCTGCCCGGAGGGCTCGCCCCTGGACCTGGGTCTGTGTTGCTGCCCAGCACGGCTGGCTTCTTGCCAGCTCCCTGGGGCTGGGGGTGGGGCCGACACTGACCGCCTGGCCTCCCTCAGCCACCAAGGTGGTGAGCCACCTGATCGAGAAGCTGCCGGGCAGCGTGGGCGAGAAGTGCCCCCCGGCCGACGTGCTGGTGAACATCATCGCCGTGCTCAACAACCTGGTGGTGGTCAGTCCCGTCGCGGCCCGAGACCTGCTGTACTTTGACGGGCTCCGCAAGCTGGTCTTCATCAAGAAGAAGCGCGACAGGTGAGGCCTCCCTGCCGCCCAGCCTGCCTTCTGGCTTTGCCTGCCCCCTGCTGACCCCTGTCCGCCCTCCCCAGCCCCGACAGTGAGAAGTCCTCGAGGGCAGCCTCCAGCCTCTTGGCCAATCTGTGGCAGTACAACAAGCTCCACCGGGACTTCCGGGCGGTACGTTCCAGCGGCAACCGCGGCAGGCTGGGCCACAGAGCTGGGGCCGGGAGTAGCACATGGGAGGACTTGCAGACCGGGTGGAGTCAGAGACCCAGGGAGAGGGGTCTACATCAGCACCCCGGGGAAGCGGAGGGTCACAGGGCAGCCTGCACCCCGTCACTCACCCCCTTGTCCCCAACTGCAGAAGGGTTATCGGAAGGAGGACTTCCTGGGCCCCTAGTCAAGGTCTTCCTGGAGGAGGAGGATGCAACGCAGCCCTGCCTCCAAGGGACGGGATCAGCTCCGCACTGCTTGCCGGCCCGCCTGGAGGAGAAGGCTGATGGCCCAGGGGCCGTTTGCTGCCCCCCACGTGCAACTTGGAAAGGCCTGGGCCACCAGGGTGGAGACGGGGTGGGGCGGGGTAGGGTGCTTCCGCAGGGCAGGGAGTGGGGCGGGGCTTGAGGCTGCTCTGGTGTGTGGGCCGGTGACCGTGGCAGAGGTGGGGCTGGGGGCCCAGCAGTGCCTCAGGACAGCCAGCACGGGGAGTAAATAAAGGTGGTCATGAAGCCAGCAGCCACAGTCCTGTGTGATTTTCAGCCGGTCTGATCCCTGGGTGCTCCAGTGTCCCCAAGCACAACCCTGATGTCCTCTGGGCTTACCCACCAGCCTCTCAGGTCGGGGGGTGGGTGTCCGGTGAGGAGAGCTGGCCAGGAGCCGCAGAGGCAGGGCACCAGGCAGCGGCCTCAGTGCCACCCGAGGCCCAGATACAGCAGAGTAGGGACTTCAGGAGCAGGGCAGTGACCACTCCTGACTTTGGTGCTGTCCTGCTCAGGAGGCAAAGGCCCCCTGCCCCCCGGGAGTGCCTGACCAGGGACTGTCCTGCAGTCCATCTGAGGCTCGGGACCCAGCAGGTTCTGGGGCCCCTCCACCCTCGCACTGAGCCAGGCCCCTTGGCTGCAAAGCTCCCACTGATCTTTTCACAAGAAAGGGCTTCCTTTGCAAAGCTCAGAACCTGGAGTCTCGAAGGGGGCTGACTCCCCAGCATCTGTCTAGGTCAGAGGGGGCTGGGGACAGCCACACTGCCCCCCTGCATGGCAGAGGGGCCCAAGGAGGCCAGGGACCTGCCTGAGCTGGCTTAGCATGGAGTCAGACACCCAGATGTGGTGACGGAGTGGCCATCAGCATGAAACAAGGGAGCGGCCGACAGCGCTGAGGAGCCTGAGATGGAAGTGAGGGGTGCCCGGCCCAGGACACTGTGCATCCCCTTCCTGCCCCAGAAGAGGTCAGGATGAGGCCCCAGCAGGGTCCAAACAGACTTTATTTTTCTGGCACAAGGACAGGCCCCAGAGTCCCAGGGCCACAGGCAGGCAGAGCTCACGGTCCCACTCCCAGCTGTCCCTGGCATTCTGTGGTGCCATCGGAGGTGAGGGGCCAGCTACATGTCCTCCTCAGACACCAGGCAGTAGAAGTCCGTGCGGGCGCTGTAGTTGCGGGAGCCAAGGTCAGAGACGTCCACCTCGCTGCCCCGGGCCTCTCCCGGTGAGACCCCACTTGCATGCGGTGGAGCTGGTGGCTCCCCAAAGACAGGGCCTCGGACACCTGTGGATGGGACACCACCAGGCCTGACGCTGATCTCCCTCCCTGCTCACCCTGCTGGGAGGTAATGTTTGAGGACCCAGAGGCTCTGGGCACGCCTAAGGCCCAAGCACCTCTGGGGAAGCAGCTGTGCTGGACCTCATGGTGAGGGGTTCTGGGCATGCCAAGCCCGTCCACAGCCTGCAGGAAGGAGTCCCTGCCACCTGAACCCCTTTCAGAGCTCCTCGGGGCTGTGAAACCCCTTTCCATCCCAGGCAGCGTTTCTCAGGGTCAGGGGTGGGGCTGGCTGCACATACCCAGGTCCCCCTCGGGGTCGAGGTCCAGCTCTGGGTCCAGGGTCCGACCCTCGGAAACATGGCCTCGAACAATCAGCATGGGGTCCTTGTCATCCTGCAGCCGGGTCTGTGGGTCTCCCTCCCTCGTTCGGTACTGCACCTTCCGCGGCAGCGCCAACTGTAGCTCTTTCCAAAAGTCAGAGGAAGGCGTCTGGGGGCCAAGGTGGGACACTGAGAGTGTGTGAACACGTGGGGGAGGCACACGCTAAAGCCCTGGCCCCAAACAAACAACACACCAGGAAGCGACTGCACTGGCTCCTGGAGTCTCAAAGGAGGCTGCTCTGGCAGAGCGCCACGGAATCCCACCCACCCTGGAGCCCGCACCACCCTCCGCACCACGGAGCCGGGCCTCCAGCGCAGCAGAGTCACCAGGTGGCGGTGCTGGCGCAGCAGGAGCAGCGCAGGATGCTCGGGGTTGCGCCGCTGGCCCTCGAAGGTGATGAAGATGGGTCTGCGCGTGAGCTCCAGCAGCCGGCACAGGCCCTCCCTGCGGGGGCGGGACCGTCAGCAGGTCGCGGTTGGGCCCCTCCCCGCCAGCCCAGCGCGACACCCACCGGAAACTGTGGCTGCACCAGGCCCGCCCCAGGAAGGCGTCCGACAGCACCACGATGAGGCGCCGGCAGCGGCTTAGGTTCACCAGGAGGTCCGCGGAGGGCTCTGCGAAAAGCCAGTAAGCCGGCGCCCGGGGGTCAGGGTCCAAGGCGAGAGAGGGTGGGGCCCAACGAGCGCGAGGCCAGGGCCGAGGGGGCGGGGCCTGGGACCTAGGAGGGGCGGGGCCTAGGCGAGAACGCCCGCGGGCGGGGGCCCAGTGCGGGGGCGGGGCCTTGGAATCGAGTGCCGCAGTACCTGCCCGGGGCAGGAGGTCGCGGTCGTCCAGGAACAGCTTGTAGCCCCGATGCCGCTCCAGCTGCGGCTTCAGGATGAAGTTCACGAACTTTCGATCCTCGGGGCTGTCGCTGTAGGAGACGTAGGCGTCGTAGAGCTTCCCGTCTGCAGACGGCGGCGGGTCAGTGCAGCACTTCGCAAGCCCGGCCGCCACTTCAGGTGTCATCCCTTAAGGCCCCTTCACCCTTTCCCCACACGCGCTCTGCACCCAGGCCCGCACCCCAGACGCAGACCCTGCCCACGACTCCTCCGCAATACAGGATTCTTAAGGGGGCCCTAGAAACAGCAGACTGGCCGCTTCGCCACCTTGTGCCGACCCAGGCCCTCTGCCCTCCGGGTTGCATGCGTCCCTCTCTCCTGGAATGTATGCTCACAGGAGCCCTGCAGCGCTGCTGCGTCCTTATCCCCCATCCCCAGAGCCCCTCCAGTTGCCCAGGGCAACCCCTACTCGGAGGGAGCGTTGGGAGGCCTTGTGGCTGATCCCACCAGGCCTCCCACCCACATACCGTTCATCTCCACCTCCCCGTAGTTATCTTGGTACCAGAGCTGCACGTTGAGCCTGCACTTCACATAGAGCAGCGCCACCAGAAGCAGGGCCAGCAGGACCAGCAGCGAGGCCAACACAGCTGCCAGGTGGCCTGCAGGGCCTGGGGACAGAGCTGCAGCCTGAGCTGCGGCAGCCCTCATGCAGCCCTCATCCAGCCCCGTCCAGCCCCCAGGCTCCTCGGCCCCCTCCTACCTACCCCCCTGTATCCCCCTCACCAGCTCTCCAGAGAGTAAAGGAGGAGGAGCTGACATTCCAGACGGAGCAGGTAAAGACCCCGTAGTCCTCAGCACTGGTCAGGTTGACCCCCAGGACACTGGATACAAGCAGCTTGGACGAGTTGGCCTTGACCCTGGGCAGACGAGGCCCCACTCTCTCACCTGGGGCCCAAGAGCATCAGTGGACACCCCAGAGCCCTACCTGCCTGGGATTCACCCTGAGAGGCTGCAGCTTGGGCTTCCTGGGCAGCCCTTGGGCCATATGCTAAGAGCGGTGGCAGAACCTGCAGAGGGTGTGGGTCTGTTTGGTGACAGTTGCCCTAATCCTGGGTCTGCGTCTGGGTCCCCGGGCCCTCAGGTCCCAGGCTCAGGCCAATGGTCCACACCTCATTCAGGCCTCAGGACACTGCTGGCACCCATGGCCCTGGACGGTAGTGTACAGAGACTGCAAGGGCCACCTGTCCCTGTGGTCACTGACTCTCAGTCTGGGTCCAGAGCAGCATTCTGCCCATGTCATGTCTGGGAAGTCACTCCCCAGCCCATGTGCAGGTGGGTACAGACCAGGGTGTGGGTCAGAGAGGCCACCTGCCGTGCACATAGATCTGGGGGAGAGATCCGGGGGGTCTCCTACCGGGAATCCTCGTGAAGGCCATGGCGGCTCCCGTTGCCCAGCGGCAGCCCATCTTTCAGCCACTGGACTGAGGGCAGAGGACAGTGGGGCGAAGAGACCACCCAGGCCGTGCAGTTCAGAGTGACCACACTGCCCAGGGCCGACGCCAGGGCCTGGTCTCCAGAAGGGGAGAGGAAGTCGGGGGGCCTGCTGCAGACATCTGTGGAAAGGTGACCCAGCAGGTTAGCTGTGCTCAGGCCACCTGGCTCCCACTCCCCGCAGATGGTCTGTAGGCAGGAAAAACAGGCTGGCCAGAGGCATGTGTTGCTTGGTGGCCACACCATGTCTGTCCCTGGGTCCCATGGAAGACAGGGCCTAGCATCTGGCTGCTCATCCACCCAGCACAAGAGCCCCAGGTAAAGGGCCAGGCACTGCAGCCTCAGCCCTGCCCCCTCCTGGGGGAGCTGCAGTGAGCGTAGGCACCTCCCACCTGGGACAGGAGCCTGGCTACCAGGCCCCTGTGCTGACCACAGGCAAGCCTTCCCACCTCCCTGAGACCAGAACTTTCTCATCTTCAAGCCCGGCTGAGGAGCACTAGCAGGAGTCAGAGAAGGCAGCCCTGATCTCCCTGCCCCCCCGACTGCGCCCACCCCCACCAGCCTGGAGGAGGGTGAGCGGAGCTCAGGCCACATGGCAGCCGGGAGCCAGTGAGGTGCAGGAGGTGAGAGTGGGGCTCGTACCCACCCCTCCCGACCCGTCTACCTGCCATGGTCTGACCGGCCCTCCTTGGGCGGGTCGGGCTCAGTGCCACCCCTGGCTGAGGGGGCTCCTCAGCTGAGCAGACTGGACCCCGAGGGCTGGGCAGGACGCCCTCTCCGTCTTCTCGGCGAATCAGTCAGGGCGCCAGGATGGGTCAGAGGCTGCCGCCATCCCCAGAGAGCGAGTTAAACAAGAACAGGATGAGTTAACATGTAACTTTGGCCACAAACATGGAACGTCTGCCTCTTGGATGCCAGCGGAGCCCCCGACACCAGAACAGCGTTGCTCAGAGCCCGTCACACAAGGCCAGGGAGGGGCCCCGGGTGGACCTTCACCTGTCCCAGGGCCACCGTGATGGCCAAGGTGGGAGACTGGGCGCCCTCACGGGGCCAGGGGGTGGCCTGTCCTTCACAGCCTCCCCCACACACCCCTCCCCTGCAGTCTGTGTGGCACACCCACCCCTGCGCACACAGCCCCTCCCCACACATGCCTGCATTGAACCCCACACCTCAGCACTCCGGTCCACACAGCGGGCACGCACAGCACGGCTCCTGCAGGGGCACAGCCCCACACACGCCAGGAGCCACACACCCACCTGCTGTCATCCCTCACTGTCACAGGCACGCTTGCCACACATGCTGCGGCCTCCCCTCAGCCAGGCCTGACGCGGGGACGGGCCTCGGGCTGGGAAGGCAGGAGAGGGGGGGGTTCAGGCCCACACGGAGCAGCAGGCCGCCGTGGGAGGGCACCAAGTCACCTGGTTCCGGCTCTTTTCTCCGGCAGGGGATGCAGTCATAGAGGTCATTGCCCTGTGCTCGGGAGCAAATTCTGCCCAGCTGGGCCCCTGGCCCAGCCCGAAGCCCCGAGGCCGCCCTGGACCGGTGGCCAAATGGGGTGAGGACCTGGCTTTGTTCGTGTGTTTGATTGGGACTTTTCCGTAGCTTCCTGGCCTCACGGTCACATCCTCTCCTGAACCGAAACCCCACCCCGGCACCCACCCCTCCAGGCAGGCGGGCAGTCGTGGTTCTCACAGCCCCGCCTGTCCCCGCCAGCTCCCCAGCTCCGCCTGCCCCGGCTCTTCCTGTAGCTCTGAGTCAAGGGCTCCTTCCTCTGGGCCCGCCCCAGCCCACCAGCGGCTGCACTTCCTGACGCCAGACCTGAGGTGTGGGGGAGGTTGCAGAGGCTGGGGCCCAGGGCAAAGCGAGGGGCTCCGGCAAGGAGACCCCCCAGTCGGGGCTGCCCTGTACACACAGGAGGAGGGCCAGCTGGGCAGGGTGGCCTGCTTCCTGGAGACCCCCCATGATGCCACATCAGGGAAGCAGGGGAATCTCCATGTCCTCTCCACCCGCCCCCCCCAAAGTGAGCAGGCTCATGTGTCTCTAATCTCTGACCTCGGGGCAGGGGGAGGGTCCTGTGGAAACTCCTGCCAATAATAGGGCCTTGATCAGGGCTCGTTGGTCCCCTCCCGGACCACCTCCGAGGTGTAGTCCCCAAATGGGGAGCAGTTACAAGTGGGCTGTGGCATCAGTGTGGACCTTGGTTTCAGGCTGGCATGTGAGGACAGTACCCCCTTTTCAGGAAAGGAAGCAAACAGGGGGCCTCCGTAAAGGCTCCCAGCTCTGAGCCCAGGCCTGGGGCAGCCAGCTTTTCCAGGTGTCACCCCTGACTCCTCCCCCAAACTGACCTAGGACTCGGAGGTCCAGCCAACAGGTGGCTGGTACTGATGTCCGTAGAAAGGGGCCCGTGACCACCCCTCACCCACAGGGGGCCAGCAGCGGGGCACCCTTGATACAGCATTAGCTTTGCAGCACCCTATATCTGGCCCCAGCCCTGCCAATCCCACGGTGGCCCTCCAGCAACTGGCCCAGGAGCCCAGGCAGGAAGCGGAGAGCTTTCCAACCGGCCCCCACCAGCCTTGCTGCCTCTTAAAGCCTCTTCTAGAGTGTCCCCATCTGTGCCACCAGCTCCCAGCCGCGCCTAGATGACCCCTCCTCTGCTAACGTCCACCCTCGCCTCCCAGGGGAGCAGAAAAACTACGCACATGGCCGCAGGCTCTGTCTCTCTCAACAGCATTTATGAATCCAAGCCTGCCCGCGGCGCCACCCAGCACCTTCGGCCCTACACCCGCGGTTCTTGGAAAGCCCGGGCTCCTTCGCCCTCAGGCCAGCGCCGTGGGGCTGCTGCCCCAGCTTCGGGAACGGCCTGGCCCCCACCCCGCCGCTGGCTTTGCGGCTCAGCACCCCACAGCTTCCTAGCGTCTCTGCCTCAACCGGAACGCGCGGCCACTCTGCGCCTTGCGCGGTGCTGCGACCCCGGGGCATCTCTCCTGAATGAAGGAACGTGCGTAGGAAGCTGCGGCCTCGCAGGCCCAGGGGCTCCGTCCTGCCCTCTCAGCCCACGATGCCCAGCTCTCCCGCCACACGGCCCACACCCCGCGATCCGCCCTCCCTGGGGTGGGCAGGACTTAATACCCCCACCGTCCAGGGGCACCGCTCAGACGGCCGGGGGCGCGCACGGACGGCGGGAGCGCGCCGCCGGTGGCAGCTCTGCCTGGCGACCGGCGCGCCACGGCCCCGGCACTTTTCTCGGGTCGTTCCCACAGCCCTGGGAGGCCTCTGGTCTAGGATCTGGGATTGGGGCGTTGGTGGGTGTCCCAGCGCATCCCGCGCTCCCCCTCCCTCTCCTGCGCAAAGGTCAGGAGAAAGCCGCTGCTCGCGTCCGGAGCCGCTGGGAGGCCCGAGAGGCGGGTAAGCGGACCGGCTCGGGCTTCCGGGCAACGCGGGCAGCCAGGCCGGCTCCGAGCTACTTCCTGCGGGACCGCGCCCGCGCAGACGCTCCTCGGGGCAAGCAGCCCCCGGCCTCCCAAGCACCAGGCCTGGCCCTCACTTCTGGGACTCGGCGACCTCCACTCACCCCCGTGGCTCTGAACCGTGACTGCTACTCATCCGCTGCTAGGACGCGGGCCGTGCCAGCGACCGCGGGGGCGGGGCGGCTTACCTGGGGCAGGTGCGCAGCAGCGACAGCCCCAGCGGCCACAACAGGTGCAGCCCCGCCCAACACCCAGGGCCAAGGGCGGACCCAAGTGTCCCGCTTTGTGCCCAAGGCCGGCGCTGAAGCCAGTCAGGCGGCTCAGCTCCCGAGTCGGGAGCTCCAGGCCAGGCCTACGGCAGAAGCCAAAGCACACCAACCAGCCCTGAGAGTCTTGGAGCCCAGGAGGGAATCCTTGGAGATCCCTCCATCCCCAGGGGCACCTTTTGTGGTTCTACTCCTCTCCCCAGCTCTTCTCCTTCCTCCAGGAAGCCTGCTGTGTCTCCAGCCCCGAAACCCCAGGTGCAGGGGCAGTAGGGCCTCGGTAAGGTGCCCCTCACGGGGAAGCCCATGGGAACCAGCAGGTGGAAGACCAGGAGGCTACCACATTCAGACCTTTCCCCATCTGGGCCTCAGTTTCCCATCTAGCCCCAAGAGAGGACACAACCCACCAGAGGCCCAAAAGTCGACACAAAGAGGTTTTATTTTATTACCAAAAGTTCTGCTGCATGGGGGCGGGGCAGAGGTGACCACCCAGGATGCGGACGGGGCAGGACAGGGCCCAGAAGTCAGAGGGAGGCCCAGGAAAGGCCGGTTTTCCTGTGTTGGGAGGTTGCGACTGCATGAGGAGCAGCCCCCGCCCCCCATTGTATGGGTGGTCCCCCAGAGTTCAGGTCAGGGTTGTGCAAGCCTGAGCCCTAGCAGAAGGGACAGATGAGGGTGCTGCTCACTGATGCCCCAGACACAACACAAGCCTCCCAGTACCCTCCATATACACAGGCATCTGGGATGCCCCCACACAGGCTTCCCGGGACCCCCCTCCATATGCACGCACATGTACATGAGCCTTCTTGCAGCCCCCACCCCCCAGCCAGGGGCAGGGGTGGCGGCGGCGGCTCTGAGTCCCTCTCCTCTCGCCCAGCACACGCCTCAGGGACCCTACACGTCAGTGCTCTTGGCACTGGGGCTGGAGGTAGGAACGGAGTTGGGGGGGGTCCCAGGACCCAGGCCCGGCTCACACCGCCGCCTCGGCCCCCCATACCACATCTTCTCCCGAAGCATCCGGTACTTTTCTTCCAGAACCTTGTTCTTCACCGACTGAGGGACATCAGGCACAAACCAGGCAGCCACGAGCTTGATGCACAAGGCCACATGCTGGGGGACAGGGCAGGGACTGAGTGGGGAGGTCGAGCAGATGGGACTAGGGCCCAGGGAGGAGGCCCCCCAGTGCCAGCACACCTCAAAGAGGATGAGGAAGGCCAGGCGGATGGCCAGAAGGAACCAGAACTGTTCCGACAAGTTGTAGTCCTGAGCGTTGCGGTAGTCCCGGTACCTGGGGCAGGGAAGGACCTAAGGTCAGGGGTCAGGAGTTCAGAGGGCATTCAGGGGGCGGGGGGGGGGGGCTCCAAACCTGCACTCGGTGATGTTCTCGGAGCCTTCCGTCATGACTGGGTTCTCAAAGTCGGTGGTGCGGAACACAGATAGGCTGTGGTTGACGTAACCAGTGAGGCAGCTGAGGGGGGGAGGATGGGTCTGCAGGTGCGGCCCTTTCAGGCCTCTGGGGTGCTTCCCTGGAGCTAATTCCCGTCTGGTGGGCCATCAGTCAGGGTGGGACACAGCACAGACCCCCTCCTCCATCCCCCTGTGTGGGAGAGGGGCCACTGGGGGTGTTGAAGGGGCTTGGGGATGCCGCCAGCCACCTCCACAGGCTGGGGGACCCCTTGAAGGCTGGAAGAGCTGGACGAGGACACTGCCCTGCCCTCTAGTGCCGGAGCAAGCTACCCAGGCTCTGACTTTGGGAGGCAGGTGTTCAGGGCCTGGTCAGGACACAGCTGGTTGTGCCCCCCCCCCCAACACTGGGGGCCCAGTGAGCACTCCAGGCCTCAGCCCAGGGTCTCCAGGTCAGCGTGGGGGCCATTACTGGCAGCCCCGCACCCTTTCCCAGCCACCCTTTGCTGGGCTGTGGTTGGGCCAGGTTTCCACGGGGGTCTCTGGACAGTCTGAGGCTCCCCGGGGGGCTGTGTGGCAGCGCCCCTTACTCGACTGCAGGGGAGGTGTCCCGTTGGCAGGGGCCGTAGCGGTACTTGTACACCACTCGGGGGATGAACTCGGAGGTGAAGGCGATGACCATCCCGTTGGCGATGACCGCCAGCACACCGATAGTCTCCAGCACCTGCAGCCAGGTCCCTGGGCCACAGTAGTGGGGTGAGGCTGTCTGGTTCCTCAACCCAGAAGCGCGGGTGCAGCCCACACCACCTCCGCCTGCCCGTGCCCCCGAGGGTCCCAGGGCCTCGTCATGCCTCGGCGAAGGGCACCCCATCCCCGCTGGAGGGCCAGGCCACTGAAGAGGAGACCCGGTGCAGACCCCCTTGCTCTCTGCTCATCCCGGACACCTGCCCGTCTCAATGAGGGCAGTCTGGGTGGCGGAGGACACCTGCCCTCAGTCTCCGCCCAGGCTGCTGGGCCCCTCCATCCCTCCGCACCCTGTTCTCAAAGCTCAGCTTCTCTGCCTGGGCCCCAAAGGGGGCTGCAGGCCTTTCAGCCAGATCCCCCCGCAGGTGGGAGGGGCCTGCAAAGTGTATGCTGGGCCCCAGCTGTGCCTCTTCTGGAAGGGACCTCAGCCCCCCCAGCCCCCGCCCAACCCCCATCTTTTCCAACCCAGGAAGACCTGGGGGAGTGTCTGTGAGGGCAGGGGGATTAGCTTGGGCGCAGCGCCCCTTGCCGCCCCTGCCCCCAGGCCGGCCGCCCCCTCTGCACAGCAGTCCCGAGGGCCCCCTGACCGATGTCCTTGGCCTTGCGTGGCACCAGGCGCCGCTGCAGCCGGACCATCTTAATGGCGTCCAGGCGGATCTCCACGACGTTGCTGAAGAAGGCGAGCAGCGGGGCGAGCGGGAAGGCGGCCACGAAGATGGTGGTGAAGCCGTACTGGATCACTGCGGGGGGGCGGGGTCACCCTGAGCTGGGGGTGGGGGTGGGGGGCCCCTTCCCCGCTCCTCCCCACAGCCCACCCCGCCCCCACCCACGCACTCATCTCCATGAACTCGTCGAACAGGCTGAAGGTGTTCACCCGGTTCAGGCGGTAGTTGCGCTGCCAGCCCCTCAGCTCGGGGTCTTCGGACTCGCGGCCCCGCACGGAGCGATACTTTAGAGTCAGCCATCTGGGGGTGACAGGAACCAGGTAGGGGACGGCCGGGGTGGA
The DNA here is from genome assembly GCF_022682495.2 of Desmodus rotundus. Classification (NCBI taxonomy): domain Eukaryota; kingdom Metazoa; phylum Chordata; class Mammalia; order Chiroptera; family Phyllostomidae; genus Desmodus; species Desmodus rotundus. The sequence goes on from NC_071391.1 coordinate 373,068, forward strand.
GGGCCCCCTGGGGGCGGCCGGCTCTGGGAGGCGGGGCGGGGCGGTCAGGGGGTTCCTCACGGGCCCAGGTACTCCATGCAGTTGCTGAGCGTCTGCTTCAGACCCATGATGACGGCCATCTGCACGAACAGGTCCATCATGCAGCCGCTGAGGTGGCACTGCGGGCATGCGGGGATGGCGGTCAGGCCCAGGAGGGGCAGCTTGGGGGAAGGGCGGCAGGGCACCCAGGACAGACTGACCTCCTCCAGCTTCCACAGGCCCGCCAGGCGCAGGGACTTGCCAGGGTGGCCGTTGATCCTAGGAAGACAGCGAAGCTGAGCGCTGCAGCTTGCCTCCAGCCGAGTTGGGGTGGGGCAGGAGGACCGAGTGGGTGTGGGAACAGTGGGGAGGAGGAAAAGGAGCCTGCCCACCCTGCAGGTGAGCCGAGACCCACACCCCCACGGGCCACACGCATGCACACGTGTGCAGAGGAGAAAGCTCTGCGGTCACATGCTGTAGACAAGGCCTGTTAGGAGGTGCCTCAGCCCCCTGCTTGGAAACTGCACACAGGGTTACTCTGTGTTCAAATCTCATGCTTTCCCCAACATGACAGTAAGTGAGAACCGTGTCTCCCGAAGATCAGGCTCTGCGGACACCCCTGCTGCAGCTCGAGACAGCTATTATTTGACACAGTTCGGGGATAGTATAAAGTTACAAAGTTTACAATGGTTATAAAGTTACAAAGAAAAAAATCATTCTTTCAGGAAATGTGGTTATGTCCCCGGAAAGCCAAGGTAAACCGGCGCAAAGGCTGGAGGAATCGACTGCCAGGCGCTCAGGTGCCCCCCGGCCGCCACCACGCCTGCGGGAGCCGGAGCCAGAGCCGGAGCCGGAGCCGGAGGCAGCTGCCGCAGACACCAGCCGAGGTTGTCTCGTAAGGACAGAGAGAGTCCATCTGTGGGCCCCATGTGGAGAAGACTGTAAAACTACTTGAGAACGTTAACAAAAACCTGCTCTCCGGTCGGAACCCCGGGTTGAGGACGCCCCACCACGTCCTCATCCCCGGAGCCTGTGACCGTTCTCTGACTCAGAGGACGGCATCAAGGTTGCTATCGGCTGACCTTAAAAAGGGGCAGCTTTCTCCAGGACCAGCGGGGTGTGCCCAAAGCCCCTGGCTTTGCAGGTGGAGGAGGGAGGGCCCGGGGCCCAGGCATTCAGGCGGCCTCTGGAGGCTGAAGGCAGCAGAAGAGGCGCCCCCCCCCCCAGGGCTTCCAGACAGAATCGGCCCTGCAGAATCTTGACAGGAGCCCCAGAAGCCCACTTGGGCGCCTGGTCTGCAGGACTCTGCGCTAATAAACTCCTGTTGGTTAAAGCCGCTCAGCAGGGATCACGCGTGACGGCAGCGGAGAACATGAACCCATGTCGGTTCCCCCTAAAACAGTGTGAAGCTTCCCGCGGCCTGAAACTAAATCCCACAGAATGTTGGTGTAGTTCGTCAAAATGATTCTGAAGTTCACCTAGAATAAAAACCCGTGTAATTAAACATAAAAAAAAGAAAAAGCAAGGCAGAAGAGTAAGGAACGCTGGCCCACCTGGCAGTGAAGCCCCAAACACTCAACATGACGTCACAAGTAATTTTAAAAAAGCAGAACCCAGTAAGCCACAGCCAGGGCCTGGACATTTGGAAACAAGGAGGCAGGCTTCCCTCCTGTGCCCTGCAGCCCCACGAACTCCTCACGCCCCGAAGACGAGGGGTTTCCAACACTGAAACTGCACATCTCATGGAAATCACAGCTGAACGCGCTTTTAATCGGGGTGGGGGGTGGCTTTTTGAGGACACCTTGAAAGAAGGACACCATGAAGAACCACATGGACAAAAACCACGGCGTAATAAAAGAAGCGTTGCCTTTGGAATAACGTGGGCGACTGGATACGCTTTCACCCCGCTTCCGGGAGACCCCAGTCACAAGGAGGCGGAGTGTGGGAAGAACCGGGCGGTCCACCTACCGACTGTGTGACCCAGAGATAGTTTTTTAACCTCTCTGGAACAGGGTCACCTCATCGGCAAAAGGAGGCTACGAGAGTCCCTGCCCAGCACCGCTGTCGTGCAGCTGCGCAGTGGGTGGGAGTTCCTAAAAAGACCGTTTGTCTGTCAGGAAGAAGCGAGTCAGCCCTTCACCCTGAAGGGGGAGCCGCGCCCCTGCAGCCGCTGGGGAGCAGCTGTGCGGAAGACACAGGTGGACGGGCGGAGGCAGCAGACCACTGGGAATGCGGAGAACTCACAGGGGAAAACCACTGACATCCTCAAGGACACGTGGCATCTATAAAACAAGAGACGCGTGCGACAAGCAAAACAGGGAACAAGAACTCTGGGAAATGAAGATTGTTAAAACACACAGAAAGGCAAAAAGACAAGGTGAAGGAGAAGTCAGCTGTAATTGAAAAGGAACAAAAAGTGAAGGAAATCTCCCCTGGTGTTGACTCCAAGGACCGATGGGACGTGTGAGAGAAACGATAAAAAACCCAGGAGGACAAGAGTCCCGCAAAGACAGAGCAGAGGGAAAAGAATGTTCTAACCCAAGGGAAGAATTAGACATACAATGTGGAGAGCCAGACCAGATGGGTTAGGGTTAGGGTTAGGGTTAGGGTTAGGGTCAGCGTTAGGAAGGCCCCAGCAGCTGACCCTCACGAGGAGAAGAGCGGCTCTAACTGCCCCCCAGTTTGAAGAGGACACCCTAAACTTCCAGGAGGAGAAGAGCACTGTCCACTAGCACGGAGCCACAGTCAGACTCGGCACCCATTTTGCGCGTTCGAAGACAGTGGCACAGTGTCTTCTCCCGTTCTGGAAGGAAAACCCTGCGTCTCCCAGCCCTGGTCGTGGGGGACACGTGGGAGGGGCGGGTGCTGTCAGGGCATCTCCAGGCTCACGGGGACTTGGAAAGCTGCTCACACTCGCTTCCTTCGGCAAACAAACGCCAAGACCAAGAGGAAGAGAGCATGGGAACCCCAGAGATGACAGTCCCAGCCCAGGGGCACCGCCCGGTGCCGGCAGGGTGCTGGGCTCCCGGGGGAGGTGCCACAGGCGGTGTGAGAGCGAGAGGGTGGTCTGCCTGACATGACGGGCGTGCAGGGAATGAAAAGCCATCAGAATCGGAAGCCGCAGGGGGAAGCAGAGAGCGGGGCAGCAGAGAGAGGGTTGAATGTGGAGCAAGGTGAACCATGCGGCGATTTAAGAAACCGCTGGAATCGAGTAAAAGAGAATCACTTGGCCGAGGTGCTCGGACAGGAGGAGCAACGTGTGGGGAAGGAACTGCAACGGTCACTAAGTATCCGTGCGGATGTGAGAAGAAAGAAAAAGAGAGTAAAAAAAGAGTAAAGGGGAAAAAAGAGTGAGTATGTGGGAAGCAGTCCAGCCACAGCCGTCAGGCGACCCACAGGGGGCGCTACAGGCCCCCAGGAGCGACGGAGGGGAAGCGGTCCGTGCTCGGGGTGTGCCGCTGCCAAGACTGCCGGCCCTCTGCGCTGCACGGCCACACACCCACCCCACCCGCCGATAAAGCTGCAGGCTGGGGTACAAGGCCAAGCAAGGTCATGTCACCTATCGGACGCCTGCGGTCACAATGGCCGCAGACACCCTGTCCCTAAGGGCGCGGCCTACTGCGAGCCTGTTCGTCGTGGCGTTGACCAGCTGACGTTTGCTCGGAGACCCTGTGGGGCCAGGCGGGGCCCGAGTTCTCCTGGGTTGGTGACGGTCCCCGGACACATTGTCTGAGGTGGTGCTTGTTGATCCCTGAGGCTGCCGGAAGGAACCCTGACACCCAGTGGGTCAGCAGACCAGTCCCCAAGCACAGGGAGCGGTGAGGGCTGCCACCGGCCCGGTGCACAAGCTGTGGCCTTGCAGACAAATCCCACCACACTACCCGCGGCTCTTGCCCTACAGCTTGGAGACGGCGCAGTGTGCTCCCCAGTTCCCCTGGCCGCCTCTCGGAGAAGTAATGTTTGTGAAATTCTTACCTAGGAAACAATTTAGGACAGTCAAAAAAGACGGTCACTAATATCTTTTTTAAAAGGCACCTTAAGAAATGAAAAGCCACCCTGGCTTATGTGGCTCAGTGGATTGAGCGCCAGCCTGCAAACCACAGGGTCGCTGGTTTGATTCCCGGTCAGGGCAAATACCAGGGTTGCAGGCCAGGTCCCCAGTAGGGGGTGTGTGAAAGGCAACCACACATTGATGTTTCTCTCCCTCCCTTCCCTGCTCTAAAAATAAATACATTAAAAAAATTTTTTTTAAGCATAAGAGAGACTCAGAAGGGACAGAACCAGTGGCAGAGTGGGAGAGAGAGGCCCCGCTCCCAGACAGGAGAGGCTGGTGGCTGGAGCAGAGGCCAGAAGGAGCACCTTGAATTTGGGACATGAGCAGAAGTGAGACATCCAGTTGCAGGGCTGGAAAACAAAGTGAGAAAAACTCCCAGAAGCTGGAACAAAAACAGGAGGAAAAATGCAAAACTTAGGTGGCCGCTTCAGAAGATTAACTTTCCAAAAAGGATTTGCAGAGGAGGAAGCAGAGGTGACAGATCCAAGACACTCAAAACCCCTCGGGACTGAGGCCCGCGAGGTCCTGCCCAGTGAGCCGACGCGGTGGGCCTGCTCGTGTCCCCAGAGCTCAGCAGAGCACAGGCGCCATCCCTGTCCAGAGCCGCCTTCCTGAGAGACAGCGGACGCAGGCATGGGGCGGCCAGGCAAGGTGGAGGGGCCCGCAGGGCCTCGAGGGGAAGAGTCGTCTGGGGGACCAGGGTTCTTGCTGAGCCCATGGCAGAGGGAGGCTGGGGATGAGCCTGCGGATGTGGGAAGACTGGGTGCCTGCAGGACACCCACATGGAAAGGCCTGTCAGCCTGGTGCCAGGGAGAGGTCTGGGCTGGAGATGGGAGCATGGGCCTTGCTAAAGTCATAAGAAGGGGTCCTCCGGCCAAGAGGGAACGCCAGCAGCTGGGAGGGAGCAAGCGGGACTGAGGAGGGAGAAGCAGGGGAGGGATGTCGCCGTGGGAAGGCTCTGGGAAAGAAGCGTGGCAGCCTGTTCGTGGCAGTGGGGACAGGCGGAGACGTAAGCCAGCCGGGGGGGCAGGGGTGGATTACTGAAGCAAGTGAGAAAGACCTGCCAGATGCAGCAGAAACATCCAGAACCCTGGGGACAGGAGAAGAGGCTCAGGCACAACTGCCAAAGCAGGGACCGGTAGGAGGGAGCCACAAACAAGCACTTCCAGCCCCAGGGAGGGGTGGCCACTTAGAGGCCCCCATGAGCAAAGAACATCTGATTCCCACCCGCCCTCCCCAGGAGGCCACGGGAACCTGGGGTCCTCCGCGGATGGAAGGGGCTCACAGAGCCCCGAGGGGAGGGGGCAGACGCCAGATGACGTCCCTGGCGTCTTTGGACATGCCGGAGAGGTGGGGGCTTTTCAAAGCTCTGGGAGACAGAGTGGGGTCGACTGCCCGTGTGTGTGTGCTCTACGAAGTTAATCAAACGCAGAACAAATGGGGCAGTGATTTTCTCCAGAAAAGACAAAGAGGGTGGATTGATCGAAGCAAAAACACGCGCTGCGCTAGAGAGGAAGGTGGGGGGAAGTGCGCCCTTGTGTTACCCCGCAGCCCAGCACAGCTTTACGTGAAAAGCCCAACACGGGGAGTAAGTCACACGCGTACCCACCCCCGCAGGGAAGCGGGTGCCAGCACCCCACAGAGAACGCTCACAGTGCACAGCGAACCGAGCCCCCCTCCCCCGTGCGGCCCCCGGCGCGGCCCCCAGCACACGTGCGGTGTCGGGAGCGGCACTTGTTCACAGCACAGGTGAGCATGTGAGTGTGTGACAGTTTGCTCAGACCCACGGACGGCGAGGCGGCGCCCAGGGGAAGCCCCAGCGGTTCGGGTCACGGTGGGCTTCCTCCACACACGTCTGTAACCCATCTCCTCTTGTTCTGAGTGTGAATCACTTTTAAAATTAAAAGGCGCAGGCGTTCCCCTTTTTGAGGGAAGCAGGCAGAGAGCGGCCCTCACCTGCCCAGGATGAAGGCGATGTAGACCAGCGAGGAGAAGTGCGCAAAGAACTGCAGGGCGAAGAACTTGACAGTGAACTTGCTCTCTCTCTCCGAGAAGGTCCTGGGCTTCTCTGGAAAGACACGAGGGCTATCCTCACCTGTCCCTTGCCCCATGACAGTCCCACTCCCAGCCAGTCCAGGTTCTGACACTCAAGGACACCTGAACCCTCCTCACCTGTCTCCCAGGTGGGAGCACCTGCCCTCTGGTAGGAGAGGGAATGGAGACCACAGGAAGGGCCTGCCCCTCCCCACGTCCACTCCCCAAGTATCCCCAGAAGCCAGGGAGGGGCTTGGGGTCCCTGCTCTCACCAAAGTCACAAAGCTTCAGGGCCACAAACTTGTTGACCTGCAGGAAGGGAGACCAGAGGGCTCGCTCCGGGCCTTGGGAAGAGCCCCTCTGCCCTCCCGGCCCTGCCCACCCACCTTGGTCATGATGAGGATGGTTGCATAGTGCACCAGGGCGCCAGTCACCACCACGGCAGTGGTCACCTGATCTTCCAGGAAGGGCAAGGCGGAGTTGCTGAAGAGGTCGGAGGCCAGGACGCGGTAGACCACCAGGACGTGGGCCATGCCGATCATGATGCCGATCTGCGGACGGTGGCCAGGACGGTGGGCTCGGAGGGCGGCCACCCGCCCGGTGCACAGCCCGCCACGGGCTCCCCGAGAGTACCATGAACAGGGACAGGAGCAGGATGATGGTGCTCCTCCAGTAGGAGTGCTGGTGCGTCTGGAGCTTGTAGTCACGGCAGTTAATGAGCTCCAGCGCCACTTCTTCCTGGGGAGGGCACCAGACGCGCCTCAGACACGGGACATGCGCCTCAGACGTGGGGACGCGTGCGTCAGGCTTGGCAGAACCATGTGTGGCCCACACAGGGCCCTGGGAAGAGACAGCCCCTGCCTGGGTCCCCTGGCCCCTCTCACCTGGTCCTCGTCCCACCCGTACAGGTCCCAGTGGAGGACCACGCGGGCCCGATGCCGCTTCCAGAGCTCCAGGAACACTGTGGCTGCAGCGGGAGTGGGGAGGGGTGTCAGGTGTGTCCCGGGGTTGGCGGCCAGGGTGCTGGGGGCAGGAGTGGTCCTGGAGCTGAGGCTGGCCCCCACAGGTGCCCACGGCAACTCACCCCACAGAGCCATGAAGATGGCAAACACCACAGTGCCCTCGTTGTCAAAGAGGTGGGTGAGCTGGAGAGAGGGACACGTGGGGCTGGCCATGCCCTCCCCCCCCACCTCCCCACCCAATGACACCCAACTTTGCAAGGGCCGGAATAAGCCTGGACAGTCCTCCCGTAGGGCTAGCGGGCCTGGCGTGACCCCCACGGCGGCAAACCTTAGCAAAGGTGCAGGTGTCCGAGAGGCGCTGGTACCTGCGGCGGTAGTCGCCGCGCGGGCACATGAAGATTTGGTGGGCTTCACAGATCTCCTTGCTGGGAATGCAGGGACCGGCTGGTAGGCTCTTCCCTAACGCTCCGCCCCGCCCCTGGCCCCGCCCCTCCTAACGCAGCCAGGCTCCACCCCTGCCCGCCCCCCCCCCCCCCCCCGCTTACCCACTCCACCCATCCCTGGCCCCGCCCCCTGCCCTGTCCAGCCCATCCTCAGCCTCACCGCCTTCACGCCCCCGCCCCTCCCACCTGATCTGGCTGGCGTTGAACAGGGAGAAGCCGCTGAGGAAGATGATGAGGCCGACCACCGCGGCCGGCACCAGCATGTAGGTGTACCAGCCCAGCCAGGCGAAGTACAGGGCCACCTTTTCACCGAAGTAGTACCTGCGGGCACAGATGCCCCTTCTCAGGGCCACCCCACGGGGCGGGGGGACGGGGAAGGGGAATGGTGCGAGCCAATGGCCGGGTGGGGCATACCATGGGGGGGGCGAGAAGAGTGGATTGACAGCTTAAGTGGGGCGCACAGACACGTTTGCTGTAGGTATAGGTGTGTCTGTGGGTACACAGGTGTGTTTGTGAGGGGCACAGGTGGGTCACGGTGGCACACAGGTGTTTCTGTGAGGGGGACATAGGTGATTTGCTGGGGTCAGTGTTACCTGATATCATCAATGGGCTGCTTGCGGAACATGTTTCTCCACCGGGCCCATTTCTTCTCCAGCTCTTCCTCCCCCTGGGCACAGGTGACCCATAGTGAGAGCTCCTGCCTCCAGTCCCGCCCCCAGGGCAGGCCCTCTCCCTGCCACCCTACCTCTTACCTGGTGCAAGGGAAACCTGGTCTCGAAGACCCCGTCCTCCATCAAGTCCCGGAACGTGTCTAAGGCCACAGAGAGTCTCAGGTCCCAGGGGAGCGAGGCAGGGGAGGACCCTGCCACCTTCTCCCCACCTCAACGCCCCTGGCGGGCCACTGCCCGGGCCACCTGCCCACCCCGTCCTCACCACCAGCTGCCGTCTTGCTGTTCAGGATGAAGTTGACAATTCGGATTCTGGAACACAAGAGCTGGTTCAGGATGGCCCCGTGTACCTCAGTGGGCTCCGCCCCCTCTCTGGCCAGGTACGGAGCCCCGTACCTGCTGGCAGAGGCCCCAGCCTACCTGCCTCACCTCCAGACCGGGGAGCCCAGACCCAGGGCTCATCTAGGAGCCCACCCTTGACCTCCTTGGATCCTCCCAGGTGCAGCCACCCCGTGGCTCCAGGACAGAGCCCCCTCAGGAGTGGTCCCTCTCCTCCCAGGGCCCCAGAAGCCTGGCCTCTCCAATCACTGCCAGTCACATGCCTGGAGCCTCCGCACATCCAGAGCACACCCTATGCCCTTAGGAACGTGGATCTTCTTTTCTCTCTTTTATTTAAAGATTTTACTTATTTATTTTTAGAGAGGAAGGGAAAGGAGGAAGAAAGAGAGGGAGAGAAACATCAGTGTGTAGTTGCCTCTCTTGCACCCCCCACTGGGGACCTGGTCTGCAGCCCAGGCATGTGCCCTGACTGGGAATCGAACCAGCAACCCTTTGCCTTGCAGTCCTCTGAGCCACACCAGCCAGGGCACTCTGTGTGTGTGTGTGTGTGCGTGCGTGCGCACATGAATCCTCTGTATGTCCCAGGGAACTGTTTTGCCTATGTGGGGACTAAGGCTCAGAGAAGTTGAGTAATTTTCCTAGGGCCACACAGCCGGGAAGTGGCAGAACCGAGCATCTCACTGCACAGCCACACTCTTCCTGAGCATCCTCCTATGAGACGTGGTCCCCTGGACATCCCAGGGCACTCACCCCCGCGGCTCCTCCCAGGCCCCACCAAGCTGCCTCTCCTCCTTGTCCTCCCCTTGCTCCTCCCTGAGACCGCTCCCCTGGGTCCCCAGCAGCCCCCTCTGTGGCCTCATGGTCTTGGGCCTGGGGTGAAGGGGCCAGGTCAGTGGCCATGGATGTGCACTTGCTGGGAGGGTCCTTTGCCGGTTTCCACCGACAGTGCTCCACTGAGCTCAGGAGGGCCTGGGATGAGCCAGGCAGGTGACAGAGGAGGGATGTGGGGAAGGCAGGTGGACTAGCTTGCAAGGCTAAAGGATCAGGGGGAGGAGCAGGTGCTGGGAGAGAGAGGAGGAGGTGGGTTCCTGGGAGGTGGGGGCGGATGGCTGGGGAGGGCCAACGGGTCTAGAGTGGAGAGGTGGGGACCGCGTCTGGGTTCAAAGCCAGGGGGGATGCCTGTGAGGGTCTTGCTCAGAGCCTCTCCGAATCCTGCCCACCCTGCAAGTCCCACGTCACTTCCAGAACACACCAAAAGGTGAGAACTGTCATCGCCCCTTTTCACAGGGGTGGAAACTGAGGCACAGAGCCTGGAGGCCATCCCTGGGAGCCCCTCCTGCCCGGACCAGGAACGCTTGTGGTGGGCAGGGACCCTCCTGGCCCGGCGCTGGGACGGCCCTTCACCTGGTGGTGGCTGGGATGTGCGTCGGCCAGGTTGGCTCCACTTCGGACGCTGGACCCTCGGGCTCCATGAGGAGTGTGCGGTACAGGCTGAAGATCTTGCTCTTGGCTTTGATCGCAAAGAACACCTTCTCCTGGTCCTTCTTCACCTGGGCATGGCCGTGCGGGACTCTGTTCTACCTGGAAACCCTCCCACCCTCCATCCACAGCCACTGACCTGGCCCCTTTACCCCAGGCCCAAGACCATGGGCAGCCTCTCCAGACCCCTCCCCAGGACCCACCCGGCACCCATGACTCCTGCCCGCTGTGCCGGCCCACCTTGTATTGGAAGCCCTTTCCTTTCAGGTCCTCCAGGAACTGCCGCTGCTTGTGGACCGTCCTGGGGTTTTTCTGGGTGCGGTAATCGGCCACAAGGATGTAGTCCGGCTGGTTGGTCTGCAGGAGGGAGATATGGGCCAGGGCTGGGCTGGGCACAGGAGCATGGGAGGGGCCGAGCCCAGGAGGGTTCGAGCAGAGACTCACCTCGGAAGGGCTGATCTCCATCAGCGGTACCCTGTCCCCGTCGGTCCTCATCAGGATGTGGACGTGCTCTTCACCCTGGGGCGGGGACAGAGGTTTGTTTGGACATAGAGACCAGGAGCCCCTGAAATCCGGAGAAAAAACAGCCCAAAGATGCAAACAGGGATTTCACAGACGAGGAGCACCCACAGGTGAAGATGCAGGTATGCCAGGTACACGGGAAGACCAGGAAACGCAGGTCAGGTGAGCAGGAGGCGCCACCTTTTACCCATTCGGTCACAGACATTGTAAGGGGCTGACAGCACCAGAGCCAACAGAACCGCCGTGGTGCCCTGGAGCACACTCGGCTGCGTGAATTTGGAAAGCAGTTGGTCTCCCACGGCCTGGCCTGACCCTGCCTGGAGACACAGACAGGGCTCGCACAGGGGCAAACGTCACAGCGGACGGTGGAAATAACCTGCATTCCCACCGGCGAGTGAAGGGGTGGAGACGCCCTGCTGTCCCCACATGGAGGCAGGTCACACGACCCGAAACGTGAAGGGGCTGCGGCCTCACACGGGGCGTTGGGGACAAACCTGACATGGCACCTTGATCGGTGAAACTAACTCTGAGGAGGACCTGCGGGGGCATCCAGGACAGACACACAGACGCTGCCGTCAGTGGGCAGCACCTTAGGAGGAAGTGGCTGGGTGCCCGCCCCGCCCCCGCCCTGAGTCTCCTGCCTCGCTGTGCGGGCCGATGCCTGGAGTGCAGCTTCATCCTCCCCCGTGGTGTCCAACCGGAAAGACACCCACCCCCAGGCCATCATGGTCAAGGGCAGTGATGTCACTTAGATGTGAGGGACCCTGAGGGGATGTGCTGCGATAATGTGCCTTCCCCTCCCTAAAACCAGTAGTCCTGTCTCCTGTCATAGGGGCTCTCTGCAGAGCTGAGCTGAGGACAAGGAGGGACAGAGGGACCGTTCCAGACGGGAGGCGGCCAAATACCATGCGGGGTCCTGCACTGACTGGGACAGGAAAGGACCCCGTGGGGAAGCTGGTGACGTCCAGGCGGCCGTGGTGGGCTCCTCGTTTTGACCAGTGCCCCAGGCGATGGGCAAGACTTCTGGGGAAGCGGGGTGGAGGGCAGAGGGTGCCCCGCTCTGTATTACTCTTTTTAGAAAAGATTTTATCTACTCACTTTTAGAGAGGAAGAAAGAATGGGAGAGAAACATCAGGGTGTGGCTGCCTCCCGTGTGCCCCCCACTGGGACCTGGCCCGCAACCCAGGCATGTGCCCCAGACCGGGAATCAAACCAGTGACCCCTTGGTTCGCAGGCCGGTGCTCACTCCACAGAGCCACACCAGCCGGGGCTGTTGCTCTTTTAACACCGACCGCAGTGCTGAATCTGCGGGAGGGAGAGCAGGAGTCGGGGCGGGGCAGCTGGGGGCCCATTTACGCCAGCAGGCAGGCTGTGAGGGCAGAGACAAGGTGGCCCAGGGCCGCTCTGCTGGGGGGGCCAGGTGGCTGAAGGGTGGGGGCAAGGCAGACTCAGAGCAGGTCACTTGAGGGGGCCCTGGGCCGATGTGCAGGGAGAGGACCCTGGCTTTGGAGCTGAGAGCCAGGAGACACCCAACACCGGGTGCCCTCAGGTGAGATCAGCCACCTCCTCCCGCCTTGCCCCTGATGCGTCAGCCCCCCACCCCGGGGGCTTTATGCCACACACCAAGCATCCTGTCCCCCCAGCACCGCCCGAGCACACTGGGAGTATGTGTAATTGGGACCCCAGCCTGTGGCCCAAGGATGCAAAGGACCTCAGAGGGACAGGCACCCGCTGCATCCCCAGTGGAGGGTTCGGGGGGCAACCTGGGGGCTGTGTCCACAGGAGAGCCTGCCTCAGGCCAACTGCTGGCAGGTCTGGGCACCTCCTGCTCTGCCACAGCCCTGGACTTCTGCCTGGGCCTCCTGCCCCTGGGGGTTGCCGGCCCCTCTTCCAGCTCACAGCCCTCATACCCTGCTCCAGTCGCCCACGACCCACACTTTGGTCCTGCTGTTCCCCCGCCTGCTAGCCTGCCCCTTCTCCAACCACATTCCTGCCAAGCTCAAGCATGCCTCTTCCAGGAAGCCTGACTGGACTGCTCCAGCCAGTCCGCCCTCCAGGACTACCCGTCACATTTCAGATACACATGACCCCTTTTGGTGTGGGTATGCCCCGCCTGTTACCATGGGACATAATTGTACTATTAAAAATTGTTGCCCTGGCCAGTGTGGCTCAGTGGATTGAGCTCTGGCCTGTGAACTGAAGGGGCTCTGGTTCAATTCCTGGTCAGGGCACGTGCCTGGGTTGCGGGCTGGGTCCCTGGTTGGGGGCAGGTGGGAGGCGATGTTTCTCTCCCTCTCTTTCTCCCTCCCTTCCTCCCTCCCCTCTCTCTAAAAATAAATAAAATCTTTTAAAAAATTGTTTATGTGCTGTGCTTGGCCACAGGAGCCAGGAAGCCACTAATCCGCAGGCACTATGGCATCAGATGCTGTGGTCCCGCAGAGACAGGGCTAATGTCCGCCCGGGCACTGGGCCTGCCACCCCTGTGGGCCACGGGGCCCACCCTGGCCCTCTGTCCCCCTTTCCTCCAGCATCAGCTCTCTCCCTGCCTGGTCCCCCTCTCCCCTTGGCTCCTGGCGCTCCCTGCCCGCCCACCAGTGGCCCGCAGACACCTGCACTCAGGTGTGGCTTGCAGGACCTGAAATTGCTCCGCGGTCTTGGGCCAGAGGAGAAGCCTGCCTTTCACTGATGAGAACTCAGGAAGGAGCAGGGCTGAGGCACCGCTGTCTCAGGGAGCAGTCAGGTCTCGACCAGACAGGACGGGGACCTGTGTGCCACCAGCATCCGCTTCGTGGACTCTGGACACCCGGCTCCACGGTCCGTCCCCAAGGGTCTTTACATCCCTTCCCGCCCCACCCCTACGGGCTCACCCACCAGCTTCCTGAGACTCTGAAGCTCTGGGAGGCCCTCCCTCCCCACAGCCGAGAGTCGCAGCTGACAAAGTGCCCTCTGTCCGCTCCTTCCAGCCTGGCTCCAGGTCGCTGGCGGGACCGGGGACACGACTGTGCAGCAGCCACCACCACCCAGCCTGACCCACATACGGAGCGCACGCCTGTGACACCACCCCAGCTGCACACGGACACCTGTGGGTCCCCCTCGCTGTTCCCGAGGTCACATCTCACCCCGGGCCCTCCTAGCTCAGCCTCAAAAGCACAGTGCAGTGTCACCGTTCAGCGAGGGGACATGCCTGCCCCCACCAAGGTGTACGCCACCCTGGCTGGCTCAGCCCGCTGCCCTCCGACCACCGTTCCTGCACCAACGCCCCACCTGGCTCCCCCTGCTCAGCTCCTGCAGCAGGTTGTGGCCCCTCCCACCACCCCTCCAGCTCTCCATCTGCAAGTCATCTGTGGGTTCCTTCCTCTGAGCTGGCCATCCACCCCCCCAGACCCTCACGGATGAAGTAGCTGGCCCTGAGTGCAGCCCTTGAGGGCAGTGTAAGTGGACACTGGGGTCTGGAGAGCAGGCTGGGTGGCCTGGAGCTTGGCCTTGGGGCAAAAGGTTGGCAGGAGGCGAAAAAATGGGAGCAGCTCCTGAGAGAGGGAAAGGTGTGTGGACAGGCCCTGAGGAGCAGGTGCTACCAGTGCCCGGGGACTCAGCCCTCAGCACCTCCGAGGACTTGGAAGTCACACTTCTAGCGGCCTGGTCCTCAGTGCTGCTGAGGCTTGGTAGTCACTCCCCGCTGGGGACTCGGTCCTGAGCACTTCAGAAGCATAAAGAGCAAGAAGGTAAGGCTGGGGGCTGGCGGAAGGCACACCACCGAGGACTGTGCAGGGACCTGGGGGCTTGGACTTCCTTCCGTGGGGGGCAACAGGGAGCGGGGGGAGGAACGTGAGCAGGGGAAGAACATGCTCACACCTGGCTGGGGGCAGGGTCTGGCTGTCTGCATCTGCATCTGTTCTTCGAAGGTGGTTGCTCTCACCTCAGCCAAGCCAGGCGCGGCCTCCCCACCGACCCTAAGCCAGCCCCAAGCCTCTCCTCCGCCCCAGCATGGACCCACCTGACTTGACCACTTGACCAGAATGAGAGGAAAGGGCCAGCTGGGGCCTTGGGGTCCGGCTGAGGGATGCCAGATGCCAGGGCTGGCTCTGGAAGGGCCAAGGAGCCACCCCCCACCCAGCCATGGCAGAGGTGGAGCTGAAGGCCACCTCTTGGCCCACACCTGGGAGGGCCCTGGGTGGCCCAGTGGGAGGTTGGTTTCGCTCTCCACCTCGCGTGGGTCTCCTCCCGGCCACCCAGGTGCTGGCCCTGCCCTGCGACCTCTTCCTGGTTCCAAGGAAGAGAGGCTGTTTCCCCAGGCTGTCCTCCTGCCCACCTTCCCAGGGCCCCTCACAGCCTCCCGCTTTGAACCCCAAATCAGAATCCAGTAGCCCTCAGCAGGCTTCCACTCTGCCTGAGGCAGGACCCCCAGGGAGCAGAGAGGGCCCAGCTGGCTACCCTGGGCCTCCCCAACCCAACGTCAGCCCACCTTGGAGGCCAACAACCCCCAACCCCGCCCTGCCTCCTTGGTCCCAGCTGCAGGGCAAAGCTGCTCAGTCTGAGGGTTCTCGCCCTGACTCAGGGACTGGGGGCGGACTTGCCTGTCCAGCTCGAGCCCCCACTCACTGAGACCCCCACCCTGGAGTCGCCAGACCCCGGGCTGCTCTCCTCCTCTGTCCCGCCTCAAAGATGGAAAGCCAGGCCCCTGCCCAGGACTCTAGGTTCCTCTGCCAGGCTCCAGGAACCTAGCGGGGACTTTCCAGATGGGGCTGAAGGGGCTGGCTGGAGGGGTCGCCGGTGTGGGCCTCACGCAGCACTGACTCACCAGCATGTTGGCGGCCCCGCGGTGTCCCAGAGTCCGGCTAGCAGAGGCCTCTCCCACCGGGCGGTACGGCAGTATCACCGGGCGGTACCTGACTTCCGCGAGGGACTCACCTCCCTCCTCCCCGCCCACCCGCCCGCCTGCCTGCTCCCCGGTTGGTCCCTCCAACCGGCTGGTGCCAGTGGGGAGGAGCCAGCAGCCCGGGGCGGAGGGGCACACCCCTCCCCTAGTCCCTTCACTTTCACCTGCTCTCACCTGTGGAGAAGGTTTTGCCTATAAGATGGGGTTCAACTGACACCCCGCCACAGGGGGACAGGGCAGGGATGGGGATGGCACAGGAACACTCCCCACTGCCCCAGCTCTGCTGCTCCCCTTCTCTCTTCCTGACCCCAGAACTCATCTTCCCCACGTCCCCTCCAGCACCCAATCCTCCACCCATCAAGTCCAGAGTCGGTTCCCTTAGAAGAGAGACTGGGGCATGGAAGGTGGAGGATGAGACAGATCCCCAAGAGAAACTGTGTCTCTTCCACCCTGAGCCCCTGCTTTGTGGAAGCCAGCTGGGGGGAGGAGGAGCCCTTGGTGTCCTGAGGATGTGTGGCCACTGGGGAAGGCTGCCAGCTGCCCGCAGTGGGGAGGTGGGCTCTGAAACCCACCCAGGCTCTGAAAGCTGAGGACACCTGGGACACCAAACAGCACGGGGGCAGCTTGGAGGAGCAGGGCGTGCCCAGTGTCACAGGGGGCTATTGGGATGTCGTGGGAGCAGGGGGCACCCATGGTGCTGGGGTGGGTTCTCGTCATGCAGCCTGTGCGGCCTTGTGTTTCAGACCTGGGGTTGACATGTTTGCTCTGGGTTCCCCAGGACGACATGTCCCCACCCACATTTCTGCTTGAGGGACCCATGGCCGGCTGTGACAGCAGCCAGGGCCAGGACTGAGTTCTGTGAGGCTGTGAGGTGGCCCAGACGAGGGAGGGATGGGGCCACTCTCACGGCCCACAGTGCCTGGTGACTGGTGCGGCAGACACTCCCTCAGGGGCTGGGAGCAGCGTCTGCAGGCCCCCCTCCAGGACCCCCAACTGACTGTGGCTTTGCTACTTTCAAAATGGGCGCTACCACCTGGCTCCAAATGGCTGCCCCAGCTCCAGGCCTCATGTCCACACTTGAGGGGGCAGGGAAAGGAAGGAGAGAGGGAGAGGCACTCCCTTCACGGGATTTGTCACCTGGCCACTCCTTATTACGTGGAAGCCTGGGAAATGGGACCGCTTTCCCCAAGATAGAAGGCAGAAGGGCGAGGGGGCAGCCGCAGTCCCTGCCACGGGCCCAGAGGGCCTCCCGGGCCGAGTTTGAGTGCAGGAAGCAGGCAGCGGGGGTTTGGAGCATCGTCCAAACCCCAGGTCCATGCTGCACACCGGCTCCTGGGCTCTCCGACTCCCCCCAGGCTCCAGCTCAGCCTGGGTGCGCTTGTGTTTTCGCTCTGCGGAAACAGTGCACCAGCGCCCGACTTGGTTCCACACATCTGCACTGCTGCCCTCCCCTTCCACGTCCTTACTCTTCATTCCCAGCTGCAGACGCACCGCCCTCACTCCCACCTTTCCGGGGGAGGGGGGGGTGCAGGTGCTCAAGAGTCAGCTCCCGTGGCCTCTCTGGCCTGGGGCGAAGGGGGCGGGGCCGGGGCGCACAGGCCTGGCCCCTGTGGGGAAGGAAGGAAGAGCGAGCAGGTCTCCTCAAGCCCCATCTGGAGAGAAAACAGGACGAGCCCTTTTGGAAAGCAACTCAGCGGTAAGGGCCAAAAGCCTTAATGTTGCTTACACTCCGGCCCATTAATTTAACTCTCTGTACACCGCCCCAAGGAAAAGCCCCAGAATCACGCGCGTAGGTGCAAATGTGTCCTTGGAGGCGAAGACTGGGAGCCCCCCAGATGGTCGGCTGGGGGGGGGCGTCCGAGTGCTGTGCTCTGCTCTCACGCTGAGTGGGCAGCCACGGCAACGGCTGCTCCCAAAGACTGTGTGAGAACACGGGAAGTGCTTGCTCTGCGCTCGGTGAAAAGCAGGTTGCAAACACGTATGCGTGTGTGTCTCACCTGAGCTACGACGCATTAACGTGTGGGAGGAGTAGACTGAATCTCGGCTACTCGTACCGGCTTAATGTGAGCGGCGGGCAGTGAGATGGTGCTTTTCCTCCTTTAGTTTTCACACTCTCACATTATAAAAGCCACTCTTATAAACTTTATTATTGGGTTTATTTTGCTATTGCGAGTGTGTCCCGTGAAGAAGCCGCCATGCAGTGCGGGCAGCCCCACGAAGGCAGGCGGCCCCAGCTGCCCGGCCGCGGGCAGGGCCGACCCTGCCCTGTCTGCGCCAGAGAACTTCGGTCTCGGTCCACGTGGCCCTCCAGCTCTTCCCGGTGGACCATGGACCCTGCTCCCCTCCCCTTCCTCCTCCGACTCCAGAGAGCCCTGCCCGCCTGAGACAGGCTCCGCTTTCACTTCCCCAGGGCACCTCAGACCCTCTCCACTGGGGGCGGAGGCCACCCCACGGAGGTGGTCAGGATGACCAAGTCTGCAGGAGCAAGCACGCCCTGTCCGCCCAGCCCCAGTGGCCTGCAAGGGCGCTGGGGCTTCCTGAGCCGTCTCTGGGCTGGTCCCAGGCACCCCACCCCCAGGTCTTTGGCTGCAGGCCCCTGCAGGGGAGACCCCTCTCCCAGCTGGGCCTCTGCTCCTCAGGGCTGCAGGAAGCTGGTCCTTGCCTGTCACACCAGGGTGGCATCAGGGCAGGGA
This sequence comes from Desmodus rotundus, assembly GCF_022682495.2. Lineage (NCBI taxonomy): Eukaryota > Metazoa > Chordata > Mammalia > Chiroptera > Phyllostomidae > Desmodus > Desmodus rotundus. The sequence goes on from NC_071391.1 coordinate 391,156, forward strand.
CCCGGCCGCTGAGGTCCCACCGAAGAGACACTTCTGTCTCCCTGTTGCTCCCTCCAGTCTTAAATTCTCACCAGCTCCCGTTTCCTGTCTTAGGGGGCAGAGAGCTGTCCTGGCTGATTTGACAACGCCGCTGTCCCCGATTGTCCCTCGGCCTTGAGCAAACGCCCAGACAGCAGGTGTGCTTGTGGCGGGCGCAGTTTCTCCTGATTCACTCACCTTTGTACACTCATCAAAGCCGTGGAGATAGCGGGCGCTGTTCCTTTACAGATTTGCAGATTTCCCGACATTTAGAAAGCATTTCCGCCAATATTTCCACTATGCATCACCATGAATGTGTCCTGCAGGCCCAAGGAAACCTTGGGATCGGAGGCCAGGTCCTGTCCTCGTGAGCCTGACGCTGAGTACAGCTGGAATCAGACACCTGTAGAGCCCTTGCCTCGCTCTGGTGTTCTGGGGCTTCTGGCGCTCATGCCCTCTGCAGAGGAAGGTCAGGGCCTCTGCTGCCTTCCCCTGCTGGGGACCCCCGAGCCCTGCTGTGTGGACAGACCCCCACAGACCTCCACACAAGTCACATCCATCATCCTCAAAGCTCTCTGCTGCCACCCGACCACTTGAGCCAAAACCACAGGCCTTCCAGCGCCCACATCACTCCCCCTAGCCAGTTTCCAAATCCTGCAGTGGACCCTGCCCGCCCACGCCCGTCCGAAGCGTAGGGGCGAGCAGGGCTGCAGCCAGGGTGAAGGGTAGTGGTCAAGACAGGGGTCCGGCGGAGGTGAACCCAGATATCAGGCCCCAAGTGCAAAGCTGCAGGTGGAGGGCTCACTGTGGAGCGCGAGGGGACCGGTGCGGGAGTGTGGAGGGTGGGGTGGGATTCTGGAGAGAGGCTCCGGACTCCAGGGTGGGGAGAAGGAGCTGGGCGCGGGGATCACCACCCTTCCTGTCTCTAAACCAGAGACGAGAACGAGAACAGGACTTAAGGGGGTGTGAAGATATTGTAGTTGACATCTGTAAAGCCTTGGGGACTCTCGCAGGCACAAGGCCAGCGCTCCCTGGCGATTGGTTAACATGGGGTCAGCGTGCGATGCAGAGCGCGCCAGGCTGTGATCCGGAGGGGGTCCCTCCGGCCCTACGCCCGCCCCGGCCACGCCCACCACGGACCCTCCCCCTCCCCGCCCCTGTCCAGTCTCACTCAGCCCCCCAGGGCCGCAGGACCTAACCCCCCCCCCCCCCCCGCGCTCCAGACCCCCAGCGGGGCCAGTTCCTTGCCCTGCCGGGCCTGTGCGCCCTGGAGAGGCCGCCTTGGCCCCGCTTTGCCTTGGGAGGAGGGCTCTGGGTGCAGTTCGGCAGAACGACCCAGGAATGGATCCCGACTGCGCCTGGTCAGCCCGGAACCTGAGCGCCCACAACTGGGGTGGGAGCGGCGGGTCCCTGAAGGATGGCTCCGGCCTGCGGGGGTGTTTCTGGAAAGACCTGGTGGCCGGGAGCTGGCTTGCTCTGGGCACTTGTTGCTCGTGGGTCACTTCCCGGGACAAAGCAGGTCCCAATGCGTCCGTTTGTGCAAGGCCAGTGCCATGGGAACTGCTGGTTCCCCCACCGCGCAGCCGGTTGACGCGGACCTCATCGTGACTCCCCGCGGCCCTCAGGGTGGACGCCGGAGTCCATCTCTGTCCGTGCTCTGCAGCTTCCCTGCCACTCCCTCGTGCACACGCTGCAGACTGGCCACAGAGAAGCTGGCCGCCAGGTCACTCTGGATCACCCCGGCCGGGGGCAGGGAATGGGCCCCAGGCAGGCAGACGGCAGCAGCAGGCCCCGGAAGGCCCCACGGCACACCTCCTGGAGCCCGAGTTTCCTGGCCGCCTGCTGAGAGCCCCACGTAGTGGTCAGGGGCTGGGACTCAGGGCCCCGTCGCAGCCAGACCCCGAGCTGGGCAGGCCTGGCGGGCTGCGGGGAGTCCCCGCAAACATTCTTTTACGCGTCTGCTTTCACAGCGTGATCGACGCGCAACTCACATGCCATACGTACAACTTACCCATCCAGAGTGCACGGCTCAAGAGTTTCGAGTAGATTGATAGGCATGTGCCCCACCCCCCAACCCCAGCAGTCCGTTTTAGAACAGCTGGCCCTGAAAAGGAACCCGGGACCCTCCGGCAGTCGCTCTGCATGCCCCTTCCCCAGGCCCTGGCGACCACCCTGCACTCACTGCTTCCTCGCACTTGCCTATTCTGGACACTTCACACGCACAGATCGCAGGCTGCACAGTCTTTTGTGACCGGCTTCGTCCACTTGGCGTGGTGTTTTCCACGTTCGCCCGTGCTGTAGCCTGTGTCCCACTTCCTTTGGTGGCCCAGTAACTTCCCATGGCATGGATGCACACCTTCGTGCGCGCGCCCACTCATTGGCGGTGGACGTGGCCGGTCCCTGCTTTGGGCTGCCATGAACAAGGCTGCTGTGAAAGCGAGTAAGAGCAGCCTCATTTCAATGGAGCCGGCAGGCCTGCAGGAGCAGCCCGCACCATTCCCGGTCACTTACAGACCCGCCGGGAAAAGACGCCCTGAATTCCCAGCGAGATGCGTCTCTACTGCCCCGGCCGCAGGAAGGCTTCCTCCTCGCCCAGCAAGCCCAATGGGAACCGTGGCACGGCGGCCAGGGAGCGACCAGCGCTGCCCGGACGCGCGCTGCCCTGCAGTGGACTTCCATTCCCAGCTCCCTTTTCCTCCCGGAGGTACCGACCCTCTGCGTCTGCCGGACTCGCCTATAGTTTTGGCTGCAGCGCGCTTGCCCCGAATCGCAATCCTCTGCGATCCCGGAAGAGAGAAAGCCCGTTTGCTGCTCTAATAACTGGCGGTGGTCTTCCTGAGGTCAACCCTGCTAGGAACGTGCAGGCACGAGTCCGGCGCGCGCGTTTGCGTTTCTCCCGGGCGTACACCCCGGGGGGGCGGGGGGGGGCGGTCACGTGGCAGCTCCGGGTTCTCCCGCGCCGTCAGACTGTTCCACCGAGCAGCCCAAGGCCGCGTCTGCGGGGCCGGCCTGGGCCTAAAAACAGTCCCCGCACGTACGCAGGCCTGTGCTCTTCTCACGGGCCAGTTTCCCGGGAGATCCCGCAGAAGCACGACAGCCGGCCGTCGGACCGCCCCGTCGGCTGGAGTCCGCGGCTCCTGGCGGCTCCTAGCGGCACGACGGCTCGCTCCCGGGAGGCTTGGGTCCTGTGACTAGGGCACAGGACGACAGCGGCCGCAAATCCTGTGACTTCAGTCGCTGGGCCAGGGTGAGGGCGTGAGGACAGCTGGCGCCCTGCCACGACGCATGGAAAACACCCGCCGTCAGCCGCTCCTAGAAAGGCCCACGCTCACCGTGCCGAGTGGGCAGGAAGGCAGGCGTGCGTGCCAAGAGAAAACTTGAGGTGCGGCCGGGACGCCGAGCGCACGGCAGCGCCTCCGCCGGGCCAGGCTAGACCTGAGGCCTGCCGCAGGCGCGCAAGGGGCGGCGGGGCCGTGACGCTGACCGCCCGACCGAAAAGGCAGCAGTGGGGGAGTCATGCGGATGGGGCAGCGGGTCCACTAGGAAGGCGCTCCAAGAAAGCGCGGGCGGGGCTGGGGGCTGCCCTCGGGTCAGGCCTCCTGGGGACGTGAGTCTGCAATAACGCCCGCGTCGGGCTGCTCTCGAACTACTCCGCCACACCTCACAAGCTGGCTCCGGTTACCTAGCAACTGGGCGGCATCCTCCCCAGCAAGCACCGCTTCAAATCCGTGAGGTCGGAGACTACGATGCCCAGAGTGCCCCGCGGCCCAGGAGCGCGGACTACACGTCCCACAATGCATCGCCCCCTTCCCTAGCCGCCCCCAGCCCCTGTTCTCCGGAGACCCCGCCGGCGAGCGCTGCGCGCGGCGCGCTCGTGGCGACCCGTTGTGCGTGAGGCGCGGGGCGGAGCGGCTCGGGGCCGAGGTGCCATGCGGCGGGGAGAGCGCAGGGGCGCTGGGGGGCAGCGGCCCGGGTCCCCTGTACCCGCGGACAAGGCCTCGCTGGAGGAGCCGCCGGACGGTGCGCCCCTGGGCCGCCGCAGCACCGAGTCCGAGGTCTACGACGACGGCACCAACACCTTCTTCTGGTGAGTGGCGGCGGTCGGCCGGGGTCGCGGGGGCGTGGCCACGTCGTTCGGAGCTCTGGATGGAGGGGGGTGACCGAGGGACTCTGGGGCAGGCGCCGCCCTGACCCACCCCGGCCCCTATGGTGGTCCCCAGCATCTCCACCCCCACAGCCCACATCCTGGAGGACTTGACTCAGACCGCACCTGAGACCGGCTTTTCCTGACCTCCCTGTCCAGAACTCACCTCTGCCCTCCGTCACATGCTCTCGCCGTGCGGCTGCCGGGCAGCGCGAGCTCCTTAGCCCGGCCGGGACCTGAGTGGGTGTGTGTCCCAGCCACGCCGCCAAGCTTCGGGCTGTCCCCCCGGTCTGCCTCGGTGGCGTTGGGGGTGGGGGCAGGCGCCTCTGTTGGAAGAGTTCGTGCTCTTGCTTCATGTAGTTTGGCACTTGTGTGTTTGAGGGATCGGGACCTGCAGGTCTCAGGGGTGCTGCTCCGCCGGTGCACTCCGTGACCTTGGCCCGGCCCTTCATCATTCTGAGTTTCTCTGCTCACTTGTAAGAGTCTCAAAGCCCATACCGTACGCTGGAAAGCACGCTACGTACTTTTCTTCGGTCAGTGCCCGTTCCTGTCTGGCTGAAGGACAGACAGTGGTGGCCTCTGACCCCTGGGGTAAGCCCTGGAGGACCGGGAGAAGAGGTGCGGTCTCTGCTCCCTGAAAGCGCACGGCGGGGGGGGACACAGCCCTGTCACAGCAAGTGGGTGCTGTGTGGCAACAGCCCTAGGAAGCCCAGGTGGTGGGGCTTGTCAGAGGTCTGACCCGGGAGCAGGGAGAGCCTGCCAGGGAGGTGCAGGCGCCACACAGATGAAAGGTCAAGAGAGGTATGCCAGGCCGCTTGGTGCCCAGTTTGTGCCAGATTCAGGAGAGATGCAGGCAGGCGGGTGTTGGGCTTCCCTTCCTGTGGGTGCCAGCAGCTGCAACAGGGGGGTGGCCACCCAGCCCAGCTCTGGGGACGTAATTTGCTCAGGTGCAAAGCAGCCAGTGGGCGGGGGAGGGGGATGGGTGTCCACAGGGCTGTGGCCCAGAGCTGTGACACAGCACTGCTGGGTCCTGCTGGACATGCTACCTGTGGGTCCAGCTGTCCTGCTCAGGCTGCAGGAGGGAGGCACCACCCTCTCGGAGACCACCTGGTGACCCCTGGAGACTTGGAGGTCCTGGAGCACTGTGGCTGAGCCCCTACTGGGTGCCAGGGACTGTTCTAGAACTGAGCAGGAAGCTTTTGGAAGAGCACAGAGTTCACTGGAGGGATGCGGGGTGTTGTTCCCCCAAACCAACAGGTCACCGGTTCGGTTCCTGGTCAGGGCACACGCCTGGGTTGTGGGCCAGGTTCCTGGTTGGGGCACATGAGAGGGAGCTGGTTGATGTTTCTCTCCCTCTCTTTCTCCCTCCCCTCCTGTCTCTAAAAAATAAGTAAAATCTTTTTTAAAAATAATGAATGTTACAGAGAGTGAATACAAAGACTAAAAATACCTACCTGTGGAAGTGAGTTTGTGTTCCAGAATCACACGAAGGGACTTCTGTGCGGGTCAGAACCACGCTTTTAACATTTTCCTTTCGGAGAAGGTTGGACCGTCTGGGGCCCACGGTGGGGGTGTGGAGGCCACGCACGAGGATTGGGGTTTTTTCTGTTCCTATCTGTCAGCCACAGGGCGTGGGCTCCCACAACCTGGGCCCACGGGAGGGGGCGTGAGGCCCACGGCGGTTCTGCTTATTGTGGTGGTCTCCAGTGGCAACATCAGCACCCACAGACTCAGAGGAAATGCGCAAAGATGTGTCTGCTCTCGTCTGAAAATTGTTGGGGGGATGCTTTGGGACCTGGTGCCTTGGAGAAGTGCTGGTAACTTGCCAGCTGTAGACTGAGTGGCCCCTGGATGCCACCCTCGTTCAGGGGCTGGCCGGATGGCTGGCTGCGTGGGCAGTGCCTGCCGAGCACTCAGCCTCACACGCTGCCCTGAGTGAGCATCTCGGGGCCTCGTGCCCGCCTGGAGCCCGTCTCCCGGGAGTTGCCAGGGTGTGGGGTGCTGTAGAGGCCCAGGTTGCAGAGTACGCCCTTCTCAGTCACTGGGCGAGGGGCTTGCCAGCCTTGCCCACATCCGGGAAGCGTTACTCCCCTGCTTCTGCCTTTTCGGTCGGGCGGTCAGCATCACGGCCCTGATGCCCCTTTCACGCCTGCGACAGGCCTCAGGTCTAGCCTGGCCTGGCGGAGGCGCTGCCGTGCGCTCGGCGTCCCGGCCGCACCTCAAGTTTTCTCTTGGCACGCACGCCTGCCTTCCTGCCCACTCGGCACGGTGAGCGTGGGCCTTTCTAGGAGCGGCTGACGGCGGGTGTTTTCCATGCGTCGTGGCAGGGCGCCAGCTGTCCTCACGCCCTCACCCTGGCCCAGCGACTGAAGTCACAGGATTTGCGGCCGCTGTCGTCCTGTGCCCTAGTCACAGGACCCAAGCCTCCCCCGAGCCAGCCATTGGCAGCCAGAGCCCAGGGTGGAGCCGGGAGCGGGGCTGCCTGCCGAGCCTCCTAAGCGCCCCCGTTACTGCCACATGTGTCAAAACGTATGGTGTGCGATGCAGGGCCCCCCCTGTGGGACCAACCTAGAGTGACGTCTTTATTTCCACACCGAACTTGCAAGTCAGTACTTCCCTTCCTGTCTTGAAGACGGGGAATCAGTCCGAGGGTCAAAGATTCGGTGCGTTGCAAAGCTGGTGCTAAACGCCCTGTTTCTCCACTACGCTGCATGTCCTGTCCAGGGAAAAGTGTCCCAGCAGGAAGCTTGGCCCTCACGTGCGACGCGGAGGGAGCACCTGGCGGCACTGCCCCCGGCCGGCTGTCACCACAGGCTGCCTGTCCCGGCTTCCCGGGACCCCGCGCACGTCTTTGCCACAGTGCTGTGGTGGCGAATGTGTGGATGGTGCCCGCAGCCCTGAGTGAGGTGCCTTTTATTTAAAAAGTACTATCTATTTATTTTCCAGAGGGAGGGAAGGGAGGGAGAGAGACAGGGAGAGCAACATCGCTGGGCTGCCTCTTGCGCTGCCCGACCAGGGACTGAGCCCGCCACCCAGGCAGGTGCCCCGACCCGGGATCGAACTGGCAGCTTTTGACGCCCAGCCTGCGGAGCCACTGGTCAGGGCAAAGGACCTTTTACGTACCCCTGCTTATCAGCACAGAAAATTTATAAAGTGGACTTTAAAATGTTTTGTCGGGGAAAGAGGATTATTTATTTACCTTTTGACCCTCTTCACGCATCTCTCCCCCGCCCCCCACCCGCCTCTGGCAACTGCCCGTCCGCCTTCCAAGCCCATGTGTCTGTGGGGCGTCGTGCGTTCCAGTCGCAGGGACTTGCCTTCTCTGCCCGCCTGACGTCACTCAGCACGGCGCCCCTGCGGTCCGTCACGTGGGTGGACAGTGGGGTTCGGTCCATCCTGATGGCTGGAGGACCTGCCACTGAGGGTCTGCAGCGCGGCTGCCCCTTCCGGTCCGGGCGTTGTCGCTGGGAAGGAGCCTGGGCGGCCGCAGTAGCGTAGCTTTTGTAGCGACGCTGCTGCAGGCCCCCCGCGATTTCCAGTCGGGCTTTTGTCCTCTTCCGGTAGATGCCCAGAGCGGGGTGTCGCTGGGACAGAGAGCAGTTCCACTTTAACTTTTTGAGGAACCTCCACTCAGCCCCCAGGGGCTGCACCAGTTTGCACGCCCACCAGCAGCGCTCGGGCCCCTTCCTCCCCACCCTCAGCCACCCTTGCTGGTGGCCTGCCCACAGGCGGCTGTGGTTTGTGGGCTTCTGATCGCGGCGTCTCTTCCCGTGTGCGTCGGCTGCTGCGTCGTCTTTGGGAAAGTGCTATGCGAGTCTTCTGCCGTCTTAAATCTGATTTTTTTTTTTTTTTTGCTATTGAATTCCATGAGTTGTTTGTATATCTTGGATGTTAGCCGCTTACCAGTTACTTGACCTGCAAAGGCTGAGGTGGGGCCTTTCTAAAGATGGCTTCGTGGCACCTCCCGTACCACTGGGCTCTGCTTCTGAGGGTGAGACTGGTGCCGCGCCCGCCCTGGGCCCTCAGCCCTGTCCCCTCCCTGCCTGGCCGGCACAGAGCGGGTCCTCCTGTTCCTGCTTTCTGCTTTCCAGGGCCCCTTGGTGGCTGCCTGAGGGGCAGTGTGAACATTTATGTCAAGGGGCGGGGAGTGGTCTATATCTTTCAGGTAAGCCTTGTGTTTGAAGACAGTGGAAAGGTGCAGGACCAGAGCTGCCCAGGCTCCGTGGCTGGGTCTGTAGAAACCACAGGGACACCTCTGTGTTTGCGGAGAGTGACGTGAGGGCACAGGGCGGGAGGCTCTCACGTTGACCCGTGGCCGGGCCCTGCAGGGACGCGTCATGCCCACCGCTGGCATGCTGGCGGCCCTGAGCGGCCCGGACCCGTCCTGGACCCCGCTGTCCCCGTCTCCCACCCTGGGATGGCCGGACATGTCTGTCGTGTCACACACACCGCCTCGGCATGAGAGCGCTGCTGGTGGGGTGGCCGTCAGTCCTGTGGCTGCGGCCCTGCGACAGGTCGTCTGTTTCCCTGGTGGACGCCGCCCTCCCCGCTGCCCCTCGGAGCCCAGCACACTGTCGGGCCACCTGCTGGGGGCTGTGTACGCACGGAACCCCCTGAGGGGCCGTGCTCCCTGCTCCTTCCTGCCCTGCTCTCTGAGGTCAGCCTCCTGGAAGGCCTGTGGGACTGCTCTGCTGGCCTGAGCCCTGCTGCCACACGGTCCCGGCCCTGACCTTGTCCCCCCAGAGTGGTTGTCCCGTGACCTTTCAGAGTCTGTTCAGTTCTCTAAGTGACCATCCTGTGACCCTGACCCCAGGGTGTGCAGTCCCATGAGCTTTTGCTTAGGTGGCTGCTGGAATCCGGCACCCCTTGGGGGGGGGGGGCTGCTCGCTCTCTGAGACCCGGCAGCCGATGCACCTTTGTACCCACCGCGCAGCTCAGTGGCATCCCGTGAAGCCGCCTCTGCGTGGTGGTGTCTGGGTCCTCGCGTGCGCTTCTGACAGCCCCGCCTCCCTCTGCGTGCGCCCACTCTGGGTCTGGTGGGCGGGGCACCGTGCCCTCCCGAGTGGCCACGCGTGCTTTAAAGGACGCACGCAGGTGGGGGGGCGCTGTGCTTGCTGTTGTGTTCCTCCCTCACTTGCGGTGGTCTGGTGCCGCCTGGGGCCACTGCCCCCGCACCGAGGCCTCTTACAGTTCCCTCCGCGCCGCTGTGCCGACCTGAGTCCCGCCCTCGCTCTCCCACCAAAGCCCTTTGGGTCTGGAGGGTGTTTGGCTGAACTCCGGTCCCTGCACAGTTGGAGCAGGTCCTGGGCAGGCTGCACCCCTGATGCGCCGCATGTTTGGGTTCCAGGCGCGCGCACACCCTGACCGTGCTCTTCATCCTCACCGGTGTGCTCGGCTACGTGACGCTGCTGGAGGAGACGCCTCAGGACACAGCCTACAACACCAAGAGGTAAGCAGGCCCGGCCCGGCGCCACCCCCGGCGTGGCCTCTCCCTCGGCCCCTGAGACCCTGGCAGCAGCTGCAGGGGTGGGGCCTCGGTCCCCGCACCAACCCCCCCCCCCCCCCCCCCCCCCCCGAGGCAGTGACAGACCCCACGGCCTAAGCGCTTGGTCCTCCAGCCTCCCTTCCCGGCCCCCTTCACACGCCCACTGCAGGTCCGCATTGTCACCTGTGCTGTGCCGGCCAGCCCCAAGTCAGGCCCCCTCCGCCCCTTAGATTTGGTGATGTGCCAGAGTGGCCCGCAGAACTCCGAAAAGTATTTGCTCACTAGCTCTCGGACGGGGCAAGGTGTGGGGCGGGGCACGGGGCTTCCAGGTGTCCGCAGGTGCTGCTGCCCCCGCATCCCCTCTCAGAACCCATCCTGGGTTCGCACACAGGCTTCGCCACACAGGCATGACCGACTGGCTCACTGGCTATGAGTCCAGGCTCAGCCTGCAGCCCCTGTGCCCGCCCTGAGGTCGAGGGTGGGGTGGAAGGCTCCCCCTCCAGTCCCAGGGCGGGCTCTCCTGGCAGCCAGCCCTGTCGACACCTTTGCTGTCCTCACAGACAGTGCAAGGGACCGATGGGCCCTGTGCCCGAGCGGGGGGCAGAGAGCAAGTAGGGACCTCTCAGTGCAGGTCGCAGTGCTGTGGCCTGTGAGTGGGGGCATCTGGGGGTGTCTGCGACCAGGGAGGCTCCCTGTCAGCGAGCACCGTTTGACACTGCGTCGCTGCTGACGCTCGAACGGCTTTCAGATGCTGGGTGGCTGGCTGTCCGGCAGACGGTCTGGGGTGGGCTGTCTTCTCAGGGGCGTCTCCCACCGACTGGCTGCAGGTTCGCGTCTGTGGCCTGAGTCCCGTGGGCTCTGGGCCGGACGCGTGGGAGGAAGGTGAGCTGGTTCCACAACCCGTTCGTGCGGTGTTCTCGGTCTGGGCGGGCTCACCACCGCCCCTCAGGCCCACGAGACCCCTGGTGCTCTCCTGACCTTGGGGCCTGGGCCCCGCATGCTCCGGTGGGGCAGCAGGAGGAAGCCAGCAGGGGGTCGGCACTGGGTGGGGACGGGGGGTGGGTGGTGGGGACGGGGGTGGGGCACTCGAGGCTTGGCAGTGCCAGGGCACCGCTGGCCCACTTTGGGGGGTGGGGCTGGGGCTCGTAAAGCTTCCCTTTGGGAGCCCGCCGTTGGCTTTGTGAAGTGAGGGTCTCAGCGTCTGCCAGGGAGTGTGGTGTGAGCCCTGCTCTGCAGGGGTTAGCAGCCCGTCGGGCGTGTGCTCAGCCTGCTGTCCCTGCGGGTGCTGGGCCACCTGCTAAGGGCCTCATCCCCCAGCTGGTCTCCTGCGTAGGAATGGCTGCTGGGCGGTCTGCTCCCCCTAGGGGCTCCCTCCCACCTTGTCCTCACCTGTAGCCCTCGCTCCACTGTCTGTGGGGTTTCTGCCCCCTCTCCCACCCCAGCCCCAGCCAGCTTTGCTGGGTCTGCACCTCTCCCCAGCGCTGCCCCCTCCCTGCTGGCCTGTGGGCCGTGGGGTACAGGCTGGGCCCGAGGGGAGGGCCATCGGGACTGCCTCTCCGCAGCAGGTCCCCACAGATGCGGGAGAAGTGAAGGCTGTGGGCAGGAGCCCACGTTTGCCAGGAGGGGGTTTCCGAGCAGAACTTGGTCTTTCTGTGAATTCATCCAGCTGGGCTTGTTGACTTCGAAAATAAAACAGTTATTTGACCAGAAGAAAATGGGTGTACTCGGGAACAGCAAGGGATTGCAAGTAGGGATGAGCAAGCCAGAGCGTTGAATGAGCAGAGGAGTGGAACCATCTTTTGTGGAGAGAAAGGGGGAGGTTTGCTGGAAGGCCCCTTGGAGGAAAGGGGACTAGCTGCAGGCTGGTGGCGGTTTCTTGCTGGCTGAGGTGCTGACACGGGTTCTCCGACCCCTTTCCTATGGGGGCTGTCAGTGGTGACTCTGTCCTGGGGCCCGGAAGGGACTAGGGGTGCTAGGGGTGCACCCTCTTCTGCCCAGCTCCACATCAGTGTGGAGGGTCCGTGGCACAGCAGGGTAGGGAGGCCCAAGAGGCAGGCCTTGGCCACCTGGAGGTGGTGTCCCCACGTGGCTGCGCAGTGAGGGCAGAGGTGAGTGGTCCTGATATCACCAGGCAAGTGTCACAGGAAGAAGGTGACCCCCCCGCAAGAGCAGGACCCTGCGGGGTGTCCTAGGAGCGCCTCCCGAGCGCAGAGGGTTGGTCCTCCCCTGGAAGGTGCCAGCCCCTCCGCTGGGGCCGTGTAGGTGCTGTAGGGACAGCGCCTTGTTGCCCACCTGGGTCTTGGGAGGCTGCGGGGGCTGGCTGCTTACCCTGTTACCTCGGAGCTTCTGACGCCCTGGGGAAGGTTTCGGGTACAGGCTCTGCTCGTTTCCATAAACAAACACGTTGTTAGACGTTCAGAAAATGGTTTTCCTGAAGTCTTTACTGTTGGCCTGTGAACCGTACTTTTTGTGGGTCTGATGAGCTCTATCCCTCTGGGAGCAGGGTTAGCTCTCTCAGTCAGCTTCTTGATGTGGGACTCAACGTGTGCAGTCACGGTCACGCTCAGAGCGAGCCCACAGACGGCAGTCCCTGGGTCCTCGTGGCCACTTCCGCTCGGTGAGACACCCGCAGGGGGCCCCGGTGGCCTGGATCATCGCTGGGTCGCTCCAGCGCTAGCGGGTGCCACGCCCTTCAGTGACCCGTTCCTCTGCTGGTGACCTTGGGACGTGTACGTGCTGTGTAGAGACGCGTGTTTGGGTGGGTGACCGGCCCCACGAGGACAAGGGAAGACAAGCTGCAAGCTGCTGGCAGATATTCTTGGAACATCTGACAAGGTACATCCAGAATACGCAGAGAACTCTTCGCACTCCGCAATGGAGAACGGACAGCGCAGTTGAACAGTGGGCCGGAGGTCTGGGCAGAGGCTGCACCGGAGAAGATGCGCAGACGGCTAATGAGCACACCTGTCGTCAGGGAAATGCAGGTGAAAACTGCGATGCCCCCGCACACCTGTTGGAACCCTTCAAAACGCCCCGCCCCCGCAGCTGGCGGGGCCTTGAGCAGGACCACCCCACGCCGCTGCAGGGGGCCACACTCTTCGCCGTGGGACCCAGCGGGCATGCTCCTGGGTCGGTCCGTCTGAGCGGGCTGGAAACTCACAGCCACCTGCACACAAGTCCCTGCAGCAGCTTCACTCGCGGCTGCCAGAAACTGGCAGAACCCAGGTGTCCTCAGTGGGTGATGGACAAGCAGGCTCTGGGACACTCCACCCTCCTTGGTTCCTTCAGCTGCTCTGACTCAAATCTGCGGGAGACCGAGCAGATGGACAGGAAGAAGAACCCGCTGCAGCCCCGTGTACGTGGGGGCGCCGCCTGCAAGAGGTGCGTGCGCAGGGAACGCGGAGCGGACGGCCGTGCTGAGCTGAGGACGCAGTGAGGGACGGCGGCTTCAGAGGGGAGGGGTCGTTGCAGGATGAGGAGATGAGCAGATGACCAATAATGAGGTGCTTGCCCTACCCCATGGACACGTCATAAAAAGTTATTTCTGGCCCTGGCTGGTGCGGCTCAGTGGACTGAGTGCTGGCCTGCAAAACGAAAGGTTGCTGGTTCGATTCCCAGTCAGGGCACAGGCCTGGGTTGCGGGCCATGTCCTCACTGGGGGGCACGTGAGAGGCAACCACACATTGATGTTTCTCTCCCTCTTTGTCCTTTCCCTCTATCTAAAAATAAAAAAATAAAATCTTTTTTTAAAAAGGTATTTCTGGTAGTAACTCTCAAAATGGGCAAGGCCAGGAATTTAAAATTCTCAAGGGAGAGGTAAAAGCTTCTCATGAGCCCACAGGGTCTCGATTGCCTTCAGCTCAGAATACTCCCCGTGCCAGAGAGGCGTGCCTTGGGGAGTCGCTCTGAGCCCCTCCCACCCACCCTGGAGAGTCCCTGGGAAGTGTCGCAGCCCCAGGCTGGGTCTGCAGGTCATTCCGCTTCCCTGAAGCCAGCCTGGAGCTGACAGCAGCTCAGTCAAACAGCCGTGTCTCATTTCATGGGGCGGTGATGCAGGTGGCCCCCCCAGGTTCGGCCCGTGGTACAAGGAGCCAGGTATTGGTAAGAGGCCTCTCCGTGGTTGGCGGTCAGAGCAGCTGTACTCCCGGTTTCTGGGTGCTGAAGGCAGGCAGCGGGGTACACGTGCAGGCGTCTGTCTGGAAGCGTCTGGGGTGGGGGGTGGGCAGAGCTCACGCAGCCCTGGGCAGAGGGCAGTGTCGGTTCTCAGTGACTCTGGGGCGGAGGAGGGGGGTGGTGGGGACAGGGGTGTGGAGACTCACAGGCAGGTGTCGGGCGGAACCGCAATGACCCAGTGACCAGTCCAGCTTGCAGGCCTAAACGAAACCACAGGAGGAAGTGAGCAGGACTAGAGCGGGGCTGCGGGGGGGGTGCTGCTGAAGTGGGACGTCTCTCTCTGCAGTCCCCCCGCTTTCCCAGCTGTCAGCAAAGTAATCTAGTTGCAATACGCTTGGCCTGTCATTTGCAGAGCAGGAGCAAGATCGTAATTGGCCGTACAGGCTCTTCTGAATCTGCTGTGCTGGAATTTTTCATCAGGAACCTCCAGACTGAACTTGACTTCTCAAGGCCAGGAAAGCCAAGGCGAGGACCTCGCCTACGGGATCTGTAGATGCGGGTCCTCCAAATAGCTTGTTTCCTGACCCTGCCAGGAAGCAACCTGGCCCGCTCACCTGGGGAGGCTGCTGGGGCCCTGTGCGGGAGGTGCCAGGCGGGCCCTCCCAGGGTTCTTCTTGGCTCCTGCCTGTCAGTCTTGCACGCAGTCCCTTAAAGCTCTGCGGTCCCACCTGACAGGCCGCCTGTTCCTCTCCGGTGTGACCTCCCCGTCTGAGCCCTGGCCGTGTGGCCAGTCTCCAGGAGAACAGGCTCCTGCTGAGCCCGGGCGGGCGCAGAGCGGCGTGGAGTCTGGGAGCTGTTTGGGTGGGAGACAGGTGCTGCCGTCGTGCTCACAGGGTGTCACCGCATCGCTCTCAGTACAGCTGACTTAAGAGAACTTCTTAACTTCTGTCCGGAAGACAAAAAGATTAAAGAACCAGCAGTGTTTCAGGCAAAAAGTCTCAAAAACCCATCCCGCTCGTCAGCTCGTCCAGTCTTGTGTGGGGGTCTGTGCTGCTGGAAGCCAGTTCTCTGTACTTCCTGTGACCTGGCCTACTGGTCACGGGGCAGGGACAGGTGCCCCGCCCTGCGATGGGGTGCTGAGCTCTGCGAGGCTGTGGGAAGTGCGCCCTGCGTGCAGACGTGTGTTCCCGGAGCCTCTTCCCAGCGGCGGCGCCCACGCGGCCCACCTAGCGTTGGCACTCACAGCCACAAGCACATCCTGGCGCCGTGCTGAGCAGCGGTACGAAGTCTGGCTCCGCCCCTCGAGGACACGGGTGCGCAGACTCGGGCGAGCGCCCCACAGCCCGACACGCAGCCAGGTCACCATCTCGACTGCTCTGATTAAGAGGCAGACGGTGGCCACAGCACAGGGGCGTCTGGACGACAGAGCCAACAGCCGGTCGCTGCGTCTGTCAAGGAAGCAGAGTGGGCCCCCGTCTTCAGGTTTGGCTGCCACTGCCTTTGCGAGCCAGTCAGCCAGGACCTTCGAAATGTGGCAGTGAAATGTGGCAGGCAGTGTGGGCCCTCCTGTGGAGAGGGGGAGTCCTTGCGCCTGGAGGCGGCAGAGGGCGTGGCAAGTTCCTCCGGGTAAACACGTACTGTTGGCTTCTTGCGCAGAGGAAATTTCACAGCGACTTCTCGGAGCGGACCGGTGGACAGTCCTCGTCCTTCAGCAGGCGAAAGATGCTGCAACATGCTGCTGACGGCGAGGCCGTGCGGACACCCCCCGCCCGGCCCGGCCCAGCAGGCTGCACACAGAGCTTCTCTCAGACTTCCCACAGCTCCTCTGTCCCTCCCGGTTTGTCCCTCGTTCTCAGCCCCACTCAGGACAAGGTCCCTGTCGTGACCTGCAGCAAGAATGCAGGTCCACACCTCACACCTTGTTTTAAGCCAAAACATTCCCTATATTTCTGTTAAATACAGTTGTTTTCCCTATTATTATTGTTACTTGTAGCTTTTTAAAATTTATTTTCATTTAATTTTGGAGGGAGAAAGAGAGGGGGAGAAACATTGATGTGCAAGAGATACTTCAATAGGTTGCCTCTGTCATGCCCCCAACCAGGAATCCGGCCCACAACTCTGTGCCCTGGCCGGGAATCCAACCGGCGACCTTTTTGGTTTGCCAGCCAGCACTCAGTCCCCTGAGCCACACTAGCCAGGGCTACTTAAGAAAATGTTATCATACCAAAGTTACTTTTCTTGCTGACAAATTCGGAACACATACCGTGAACTCACTTACCTGAGAAGCCCGGGTAGAACGAAAGGGTCACGCGGGATCTGATGGTGGAGGCAGGTGCCCGCAGCTTCCCGCCCCGGCGGTCCTGAAACTGTGTGCGTTAGTTCCTGTCATATTTTTGGAAACTTCACATAAGCACCTGTTTAATCCATAAATAAGAGTCTTTTTCAAATCAGCAGTATCTTCCGGAGCTGAAACTACCCCACGGCACACAGGAGCAGCACAGGGGCGAGCGGAGTCCTCTGGGCCTGTGCGGGGGAGGGAGCTGATCTCCTCCGATGGGTGAGGCGTCTTCTAAGCAGTGTGTGGGGCCAGCGCTCAAGCTTCGTATCTGCCCTTGGCACGGGAGGCCCGGAGCCCGAGCCGAAGTCTGGGGCTCCAGAGAAATCTCCCTCCGTGTTCCTGCTGTCTCTGGCCCTCAGGCGGGCGCGCAGGTGGGCTTAGACTGCCTCTGGGGCGCACCTCTGCCTTCGGGCAGGTTTGCGAGACAGCATGAGCTCTGCCTTCCCCGAGAACCAGGCTGAGACTCGAGTCCGTCACAGGCTGACCTCGTGCCCCTGGTTAGCTCCTCTCTCCCCAGCGCAGTGTCGTTGTGACTGCGGGAGGGGCCTTCAGACAGTTCCTGTGGGGCTCTGCGTCTGCAGCTTCAGCCACACCCTCCCCCGTACCTCGCCAGCTTTCGGCCTGGACAAACGGCAGGTACTTCTGGTGGACCCAAGAGGGAGCAGAGCCCTCTCTTCCACAGGGGTCCCCTGTGACAGGCAGAGGAAGGGACTGCTGCAGTCTCAGGCCAGGCCCCTGGCGCACAGGAGCTGCCGCCCCTGGGGAGCGAGGGTCAGGGACCAGTCAGTCAGCACTGGGGAGGGGACAGTGAAGTCTCGTCTCCCCTCTAGCTGGGATCTGAGCGGAAGCCTGGGTTTAGGAGACTCTGGTTAGGCCCTCGGTGCCCTGAGGCCAGGGAGGAAGTGAGGGGTCACCTGCAGTCTGGGGCCTCTGCTTCAGGTGCCTTTTATTCCTTGAAGGTGTCCCTAGTTTTTTGCAACAAACCTTTTGACAAAGCTACTTAAATGCTTTTTCGGCTCACATATTCCTCCCCGTAGCCTCATCGGGGCTCTGTGAGCTGGCTCTGGTTTTACCGTTCTGGGTGGGAACCTTGTCCCCAGCCAGACGATGTCCGTTCCCACACAAGACCCAGGTCAGCACGACGTGGCTGCTTCCCATGAAACCCGCGGAAGGCACCTCGTAACCACATCAGTCCACTCTCTCCTCCTCCAGCCGGAGCCGAGTAAGGGCCTCCCCCGGGGTTCTGGGTCCCCTGTCCCAGCGTCCCCACTTGGTGGTTCCTGCAGATTTCCCTGTCTGTGCTCTGATGCTTCCGTAAAAAAGGCCAAGGACCCTGGTCCTTCTGTCGACCTTTCCCTTCATTAACCATCCGACCACTGTCCCAGGGCACCTCACTGTCACCGCTGCCCGTGAGCAGGGAAGACTAGCTCGGCTCCGGGATGTGCCCCTGGCCCAGCCTCTGGGGGTGGCGGGTGGCAGCCTGTGCTGGCGTTCCACCAGCATCCTCTTCAATAACCCCCTCTGTCTGTGACCTCTGACGGCCCGCCCTGTGGGAGGGGTGCTGTGGCTGCCCTTCTGTCTGCTGTCCTGGCTCCTGCCAGTGTCTGCCCTCTCTCTCTCTCGTGAGTTAACCTGATGTTTCTCCTCAGCATCTGGGAAGCGGAGGCGGCAGACTCCGTGAGGCTTCCCGAGCTGGTTTCTGTCTGTAAGGCTCGCCGTTGTATTTCTTTGTGCGTACTGTTTAAATGACTGGGTCTTCCTGTAGGAATCAATAAAACCGCTGTGACGGTGAGAACTCTCCAACAGTTTCCCAGGTCGGAGGTCTCTCCTGTTCAGAGGGTCTCTGTCTGGTGGTGCCTGAAGGGTCTCTCACCTCCAACAGCAACCTCAGCCAGGCAGCTTTCCATGGAGACGCCTGGAGCTCACTCCCCAGGGGGACGCAGCACAGGCCTCCGTCACACAGGCAGCTGGGATGGTGTTGTGCACACGGGGTCTCCAGTCTTCCCAAAATAGGAGACGCCTCCGACCATAGACCGGCTGGCCGTGGCCCCGGCAGGCGCTCCTGGAATGGGGTTGTTCCAGCACTGACAGTGAGGTGACATGGGTTGAGACGACAGGCCCTTATGATCTAGGTTTCTCTTGACACACTCCCGTGAGAGCTGGCACAGCCAGAAAAAGACACCGGGATCCCCAGTCTGTTCAGCGGGCCACCAGGTGCACCCCGTTAGGCATACCTTGCAGGGGGTGGAGAGTAGAGACGAAGCCAAGCTCCTGGGACACAGAACACGGTGGGAGGCCCACAGCCACGTTAGCCTCAGCAGGTGCCCCTACACACGGAAAGAGTCACTCCTGTGGGAGGAAAGAGTCGCCACACCCAAGAAGCCAGCCTCACAGATACTTTTCCCTGCCGATGTAAATTCAGAAGACTGAGGGAGGCCCTTCCACCTTGAACTTCTGCAGAACGCGAGGAGGAGGCCGGGGAGGCTGCTGGGGAGCCGCTCGCCTCCCTCGGCCCCGGGCCGGCTCGCTGAACTGGGGAGCTCTTCTGGCCAGACTAGCAACGAAGTGAACCGAGACCAGTCGGGAGAACGCGACTGAGTCCGTGACAGACGCACGTGTGGGTCTGCACTGGGCGTCTGACCCGTGAAGCCCAGGTGCCACGGCAGTGACCTGGGCACAGCGCACCGCCCCCAATGAGGGGGCTTCTCCCGCAGGGTCTGCCTGCTGCGGGGTCACGCTGCCCTGCCCACGGGGGTCGGGACTGTCACTGCGCCGGCGTCCTGGAGGTGTCTCCCGCCTGGCAGGAGCCACGCAGGCCTGCGCTGACGCACACTGAGGGGCTGTTTGTTCTTTATTTGCAGAGGTATTGTGGCCAGTATTTTGGTTTTCTTATGTTTTGGAGTCACACAAGCTAAAGACGGGCCATTTTCCAGACCTCATCCAGGTAACTCGCCATTTTGTTTGCGTGTGCCCGCGTGGCGGTTCTGTTCCGAGCGGTTGCTCTGCCTGTGCTGCTGGGGTGTGCGTGTCCTGCCCTCCCCTTCCTGGCCGGCCACCTGCACTGTTGCCCCCCGAGGAGGCCCAGGGGTGCGTTCCTGTTCCTGCAGCCCCTGCCTCCCCGTCAGGCCTCACAGTCCCGCTCCCTGTCCTGTCCGCAGCGCCCTCGCCCTCCCGTCTTTGCCCGCTCCGTCTTCCTCCGGGCTGCATCTGTGGACGAGGTTCCCCCAGGGCCATCCGGTGGGGTTGGGGTGGGCCCCAGCAGGCGGCTCGGCCTTAGGTGTGAGGCGTCCGTCCTGCCATTACAACACTGTCTGCAGTGAGTTGTCCTGGCTGTCCCCACCCCCCGAAGTTACGGGGAGTCCTACCGACCGGGGTCCTGGAGCCGGAGGGCTGCCGGCCTCCCTGGGTGGGGCACGCGTGGCTCTCCTGAAGGGTCACAGCTTAGTAGCGTGTTTCTTTCTCCTCACAGGAGGCGTGTGTACACTACTCATTGTAGAAAATTTTGAGAATACCGAAGATATTTTTAAGTAAAAATAAATACCACTCACAAGAAATAACTACTGTTAAGTTTCGATGTGTTTGTGTATGCCTGCACATACTCAGCTTTAAAAATCGGAATCCTGTTATGTGAGCGGTTTCCCATCATGCATATTCCGCCTCAGGCGCAACACAAGCACTTCCCGATCTTTCATTCGCTGTTGGAGTTTTAGTGGCTGCTTGTTCAGCCGTCTCTGAACGAACTACCACGAACTGCACCAGCCCCTCGTGCTGTGCGGCCGGGGGGTTCCGGTGGTAGCTGTGGTGAGCTTCCACACGCCCTCTGTGCGCGCGTCTCTGGTCAGTCTGACGGAGTCCTGCGACGCGGAGCCGCGATTAGGTCCTAGTGGCCCCCAGAAGGGGTGCGTCCGCGGCCCAGTGAGCGCCGTGCTTGTCAGCGAGGTGCCCGTCTCTGGGCACCCGAGCGGCAGGGCACAGCCACGCTGAGGGCTGGGGACCTCCGCACCCGCCAGGGTCTGCACTCTCAGCCCTGCCTTAGCACGGAGTGGCCCCGAACCAGAGCAGTGGGGATGGCACGGAACAGTCTGAAAACCACCGAAATCACAATGCAGACCGGGTGCGGTTGGCTTGTTGAACTGATTTGGAGGGAAGAGTAAGCCTGGCTGGAAACCCGGCTGAAGCTGGTCAGTCGTGGAAGGCACGGTGCATCCCTTGCGGGCACCAGGTGCTGACGAAGCAGGAGTGGGACAGGCAGCCCTGCCGGGGTCCAGCTGGCCGTGGGCAGCGGCCGGCCACTGCGAGAGCTGCCACGGTGGCTCCTCTGAGCCGTGGGAGCGTGCAGCCAGCCCCCTGCAGAGAGAAGATGGCGGCCCTGCTTTCAGTTCAGTGGCTCTGCCTGAGCCTGGAGCCTCGCCGTGAAGGACGTGGCAGCCTGGCCCAGAGCGCGTCCTTCCAGACGTCCTGTTAGCCCGGGACTTGGCAGGAAACCCTCCCGGCAGGCGAGCCCTTGAGCAGCCCTGCACAGCACGCCAAGGGGGACAGCGAGAGGGGTGTTCCGGAGGGGGCGCTGTGGGGTGCGGCTCCCTGCTGGCCCCTGGGCGTTGCTTCCTTTGGAAGCTGGTGTTGCCTGTGGGAAAGGCACCCTGCCCTCTGATCTGGGGTGTCCTCTCACTGGCTCCCTCCAACAGCAGGGGCAAACCAGGGCACGGCCAGGGCTGTCGAGGCAGCCGGCGTCGGCGTCTGGGAAGAGAGTAAGAGTGTGGGGAGTGGGTGCTGACTCAGGGAGATGGAAGACTACCCTCCTTTGGTGGACATGTGAGGGGTGGGCACTACAGGGCAACAGAGGCAGGGACTCTGAGGTTGCCCCTGTCCAGGCAGGCGTGGGTCCTGCAGGTGCACAGGGATGGCAGGCAGCGGTGTGGAAGGAGACGCCTCCACACTTGTTCTGCGGGCTTTGGGGAGCCCCCAGAGACCTGTCACCTGCCTGCAGCAACTCTTGGGGTAAGGGCAGCCCACACAGACTTCACTGCAAGCCCTTGGACCACGGGGGCTGTTTCGAGCTTCTCTGGTCCCCAGCCGTGGGTCCCCAGCCCTGGAACTGCATCCACGGTGGGTTCTCAAACCCACCGTGCCGGCGTCTTCTGCCTGTGCCGGGCTGGTTTTCCGTACGGAGTGGCCGAAGGGAGGCTTGCAGCAGTAACACACAACAAACAGTAACGCAAGATAAACTGTCTCGTGGGCTCACAAGTGAAGACCTCCTTTTGCCCACCCGTACGTCTCCACGGCTGATTTTCCTCAAGCAGATGAAATGAAGCACAGGCCCCCGAGGGTGCTGGGCCGGCCCTGGAGACTCCTGGGGACGCGCCGTCTGGGACCGCCCCCTCCCGGCCCCAGCTGGGGGCGCGCTGGGCCCTGTGCACGGAGAACTTGAGGTTTCCCTAGACCAACGTCAGCAAGGGAAACTGGAGTCCTGGGCCTTCGTTATAAACAGGATCGTCGAGGTTCTCGGGAGGTGGAAGTTACCGTCTGCATTTCAGAGCGGTTCTAGACCTCCTCTCCCTGGACCTCAGCCCGCAGCCACACGGTGAATTCAAGGCGTTCCAGGGGTATGATGTGGAGACTTGGTGCATGCACCCCGAGAAGCCGTCACCGCCTCCCTCACCTCGTGTGACCGGTTGTTCTGGCGACGGGCGCACTTAGGACCTGCTCTTAGCAGCTTCGAGCACGGACCGTCACCACAGGGACTGACGAGTCCCTGCGTGTCCTGACTGAAACTGAGGGCGTCCCCTAACACAGCTCGCGGCAACCAGGCTGGGTGCATCCCAGAATCTCGGGGCTGGCTCAGCATCAGAAAACAGTTGATCCTCCTAAGTGCAGAAAAATGACACTTCGCTCTCATTTGTGATAAAAACTTGCCCTACGGGTGTTAAAAGACTTGTGTCCACACGCAAAAGTTGTCCACCCAAACCTCCTGCAGCCCCGTTTCAATGGTTAGAAAGGCTGCCGGTGAACAAACACAGGGTGGGGCTCATCCCTGTCGTTCTGTGCTGCGGTGAGGCGGGAGAAAATAGGGTGATAGGGACGGGAGCGGAAGAAAGGAAGGAAGAACCTCCGAGAGCGACGGTGCTCACTTCGAGTGAGGCCTCGCTCTCTGGAGCCTGCCACACCCTGCGGCCGGGCCCTGACGCTGTGCTCTGTCTTCGTAGCGTACTGGAGGTTCTGGCTGTGCGTCAGTGTGGTCTACGAGCTCTTCCTCATCTTCATCCTCTTCCAGGTGAGTGCTCTTCTCGGCGGGGTGTGCCACAGTATGAGGTGATGATGTGGCCGCGCCCGCCCCCACCCTAAGTGCGAGGCAACTGAGAAGGCTTTGCACAGGAGCCCCTCCAGAGCTATGAACAAATGTCTGCAGTCGCAGCACGGAGGATGGTGGGGAGGGGCGACTTTACTAACGGAACGATGCGCAGCCTTGGAGAGAAAGGAAAGCACGAGTCATCCTCCCCTGAAGCTGATGGGGAAGCTGCCTTTTATAGAGAGTTCTTGCCGTGGTCCCTGATTGGTGCAGTTCTATGTAAATGAGGAATCCAGATTTGCACAGTCTGATTGGTCCAAATAGCACAGTCCTGTGGTCAGCTTTACTTGTCCTGATTGGTGGCTATAGAGCTGCTCTGATTGGTCAGTATAATGCAAATGAGGTATAGCCGTGAGGCTTCAGGGGGCAGGCAGGTCTCATCCTGCCTGTGGGAAGGCGGTGCCTGGAGTTCCTGCGCGAGGGCGCGTGCTCAGTCTGCGATGGAGGCCACTGCCCACGATGGCTCTAGACTGGTCCCGAATCCTGCCCAGTTTACCACAGGAGTAAGGCTGAACCCCAACACAAGTGGGCGGAGGCTGTGAGGGGACCTCCGGAAGGGTCCAATCGTGGGGTAACCAGAACATCGCCTTTCAGCAGGCTCCAATCTGAGCGTGGAGCTCGCGGCCTGGACCTCACGGAGCAGGTGATGCTGCGTGGGCCTGGCCCTGACGGCCTCCGGGGCGGGCCGGCTGGCTGGGCTGCCTGGCTCCCGCGGGGACGCCTGGCGGGCTGCCTTTGGTGTGGGTGGCAGGAGCTCCAGACCTGGACGAGGGGCTGCCGCGGTACAGAACCGCACATCTGACCCCGGGCCGACCTCACCCGGCGCTTCGTTTCTGGTTGACCCGCTGTGCCTTCCTGTGCTTGCTCCCTCCTGGCGTCCGCTCTATGGGGCGGTCGGGGGAGGTCGGAAGCTCCTCTCCCTAGTAAATGCGGGGCCGGGATTTGTAGTCACTAGGGTCTGTTTTACTAGTTTTTCGTTCTGCCTGACTTAATGAACACCCGTTTCAGTGGTGGTTCACGATCTCAGAAATCTGTCGGTGTGTGAGGCTCGAGGGTTATGGTCACATGGGAAATTGTACCTTTTGGGGGTAGGTGTACAGTTCTGTGAATTTTAACACCTGTTCATATGTGTGTAAACACCACATTTAGAACAGCCCCGTCCCCCAGGTGCCCTGATGTGACCCCCAGAGGCGTCCCCCTCCCCAGCCCCATCCCTGCTGCCCAGGGGCTGTTCTCCCTCCATCACCACAGCTTTGTCCTCGAGTCTCCTGTGAACACAACTGTGCACCACGTGACCGTCGGTGTGTCTGAAATGCATCCAGTGTGTGTGTGGTCAACACTCAGGGCCTTTCTGTTGCCGTGCGCTCCTCCCCGACATGGACGTGCCACAGGCTGTCCCCGCGGCAGATGCTGAGAGACCTTTTCTAGTTGGGGGCTGTGTGAATGGAGCCGCCGTGAGCACCCCTCCTCCCCTGCTCCCGCGTGCGCCGGGGCTGCGCCATGGCGCTGTGCTGGGCGAAGTCCGGTCTCAAGGGGCTGCCCGCTGTACCCCAGAGGGCCCCCCCTTTGCTTGCCCAGCAGCAGCCCGTGAGCTCCAGGTGCCTGGCCCTAGTCCACGCTCCGGGCGCCGATGCTTCCTTCCAGCCTCTAAGGGGCGCGGCAGGGTCTTGCCACACTTCTCGGTGGCCGACGGTGGCGACCGACTTCTCGTGCGTGTGTTAGCCGTGCACACTTCCCCTTGGTGAAGTGTTGAAGTTCTTTGCCTTTTAAAGAAATGGCTGCTCTCTTCACTGTCCTGGTCTGAGGCCCCGCGCTGGAACAGCGATTTCCTCTCCAGGGCTGGTGCTGGTCGTTTCTTCCCCAGGTCGCCGCTCTGACGTCCCGGGTGAGGCGTCATCTCTGACACCGTGATGCTCAGATTTCCTCCTGTGTTTTCTTCTGAAAGTTTCACAGTTTTTGATGTTGCATTTATATCTTCGTTTTGAGGGGTTTTGTTGTTTTGAACTAATTCTAGACTCACAAGAAGCTGGAGAGAATTGTACGGCGAGCTCCCAGGTGCTCTCCCCCGGGTCCCCAGGTGCTCTCCCCCCGGTCCCCAGTGGGACATTTTGCATAAACACAGGGCAGTACCAGACCAGGAGACTGATGACGAGAGCTTAGCGCACGTGTGTGCGCACAGGTGCGTGCAGAGTCCTGTGCAGTTTGTTAGCTTCGTTACAGTGCATTTAACATTTGAATTTCTTCTTAGTTTTAGTAGGAACGCAAAACATAAAACTCACCACCTTGCCGGACTGGTGTGGCTCAGTTGGCTGGGTGTCGTCCTGCACAGCGAAAGGTCGTCGGTTCGATTCCCAGTCAGGATGCACGCCTGGGTTGCGGGTTCGGTCCCCAGTCAGGGCTCATGTGAGAGGCAGCTGATAGATGTTTCTCACGTCAATGTTTCTTTCCCTCTCTTTCTCCCTCCCTTCCCGTCTCTAAAATAAGTACATTTTCACAATTTCCCACCTTAATCATTTTTAGGTGCAGAGTTCAGTGGTGTTGAGCACGTTCATGCGGTTGTACAACCTTCCCCACGGTCATCTCCAGAATTCCCGTCTTCCCAAACTGACTCCCCATGGAACACTCCCCCCGCCCCCAGGCCTGGCTCCCACCGTCCTGCCTGCCGTCTCTGTGGCTCTGGCTCCTCCAGGGACCTCCTGCGAGGGGTCGCACAGGGTTCGCCCTTGTGTGTCCGGCTCATTTCACTCAGAACGACACCCTCAGGCGCCTGCACATTGTAGCAGGAGCCAGAGGTTCCTTCCTCTTCAAGGCTGGGCCACGCTCCAGCGTGCGGGCCCACCACGTTCTGTGGGTCCGCCCTGTGCATGGACACTGGCCGCTGTGGGCACGCTGCCAGCGTGAGTGCGCGGGTGCCCGCCACGGCCGGTGCTTCCAGATCCTGGGGCCGGGCGCCCCGGGGGATTGCTGAGCCAGAACGTGGTTCCCGTTGAGCTCTGAGGAACCTCCATGGAGGTGTCCCACAGCACGCCCACAATTTTACATGTCCACCCACGGTGCACAAGCGTGCAGTGTCTCCGCCTCTTCTCCGACAGTGTCGTTTCACTTTTCCTTACTTCACTTTCTGCTGTTGGACAGCAGCCACCGCCATGGGCGTGAGTGGTGGGGTTGCAGTGCGAGGGGTTGACTCGCGCTTCCCTGGCGGTTCCTGGTGTTGCCCGTCTTCTCGGGAGACTAGCTTGACTTCTGGTGTTTTTATGGTCACGTTCTTTTTATTTATTTATTTAAAATAAGACTTTTATCTAAGTGCAGATTGATGAAATTGCAACGTTAGTACAGAGAGGTCCTGTACATCCTGCTCCCAGTTTCCTGTTAGGGACCAATATCAGCCCCTCATTACCAACCAAAGTCCATTGTTTTTCAGATTCTCTCCATTCTTCCCTGTCAGCCAGTGGCCGCTGGCGCCAGTTCAGCACAGAGAGGGATCCCAGGTGTGGGGTGTGGAGCAGAAGGAAAGGATTCAATGCAAACAGCAAGCTCAGGTCGCAGCAGGGCTGTGAGACCACGCCCCTCTCTGATGCACTGCTCGGCCCTGGAGGGACCAGCACGACCCTTTCAGGGCACAGCCCAGCCAGGACGCAGCCCTGGGTGCAGATGGCGAGGGACTTAGAACCCCAGGGAGAGGACTTCTTGGGACAGCAGTCCCTGCCCTGGTCCTGATTGGTCCATCCTCTTGCAAATGAGGGCTCCAAATCTTTAGTTTGTTTGGTCCAAAGGCACTATGCTGATTGGTCAGGATAGAGCCACTCTGATTGGGCGGAGCTGCATAGCTTGGATTGGATGGGAAAAGCTTCCCAGTGGCTGAAACAGGATTCCAGGACTTCTGCTCTCCGTTCAGGGGGCAGGAGGAGGACCCTGGCAGCAGTGCCAGCTGCTCCCCTGAAGGTGGGTCACATGGGAGGCCACTGTGCCGCAGATTGCAAAGCTCTGGGTGGGATAGCTGGTTGGTTGGTTTTTAGCCTCGTTAGCCACCGAGAACCCTTCTTAGCAGGTGTCTTTCTCAGGGCCCACACCCTAATCCCCAGGATCCCACAACCTTTAGGGTCGCGTGCCCCCAGGCCCGCCGAGGCTGCGGCAATTATCCTGTGTTCCCTGTTTGGTCCCCTGAACAGTCTTGAGGAGCACTGGCCGGGCCTTGATCGAATGTCTCTCCAGTGGGGTGTGGAATTGCGAAGTGATTGCTCCTGTTTCGCAGGGTGGTTTTGATCCCGCGAGGTCTCCTGCGATTGCATGTGTCTTTCAGGGTCGCCTTGTCCGTTTCTGTGGTGGCAGGTGGGGTGCAGTGCCTGGCGGGGTCCTCTGCCGTGGGCGCAGGGCCTTCCTGTTGGTTCAGGCCTCAGTCGCTGCAGCGGCGCCCTGTGGTTCTCGAGCGCGTCCGTGCTGTTCCTGTGAGTGGAAGCGTTCTGTTTCGTTGTGGCGTGGTCACTGCCCGTCTGTGGGAACGTGGTCACTGTTCTGCGTCGAGCTCGTGTCTTACAGCCTCGCTGAACCTGTGTGCTCTGACAGTTCTGTCGTTGCCGCTGTGCCAGGGGGTGTCTGAGCACTTTTTGGATACTGGGTCATGTCCTGTGCACGGAGCCAGGGTTCTGTCTTCCTGTCCAT
This sequence comes from Desmodus rotundus, assembly GCF_022682495.2. Taxonomy (NCBI): domain Eukaryota; kingdom Metazoa; phylum Chordata; class Mammalia; order Chiroptera; family Phyllostomidae; genus Desmodus; species Desmodus rotundus. Next base: position 418,259 of record NC_071391.1, read on the forward strand.
CCCAGTGTTGACGGGAGAGACCTGCTGCTTCTTGCATGTAAAGAATTACAAGTCAGCGCCAGCTAGTGTGACTCAGTGGACTGAGCGCTGGCCTGCAAACCAAGGGGTCACTGGTTCGATTCCCAGTCAGGGCATATGCCTGGGTTGTGGGCCCAGTCCCCAGTAGGGGGCGCTGGAGAGGCAACTACACATTGATGTTTCTGTCCCTCTTTCTCCCTCCCTTTCCCTCTCAAAAATAAATAAATAAATATAATCTTTAAAAAAAAAGAAAGAAAAAAGAATTACAGGTCAGCAAATCTGTTAGCATACAGTCAGAGTTGATTAGTGATCCGTTCCCATGGAAGAGAACGGGCCTAGCCAGGGTGAGGGGTGCGGGTGGTGAGAGGCATAGGTGCAGGGCAAAGCAGGGCGGCTGAAGGACAGGGTGGCAATCCCCTGCGTGACCAGAGGCCGGGCAGCCTCAGACCTGGCGGCCAGAGCGCCGGGAGCCTGAGCCCTTTGTTCTGAGGACTTAGCTAGCTGGCGGGAGGGAGTAAAACAGTTACACATTCATGGACGGGTAAAAGTGGTGCCGGCTTTCCTGGTGGGGGGCAGGGGGCACGTGACTGCCCCAACTTAGGTGTGTGGGGGGGTCTGTCAGCCCGAATCCTCCTCTGGCTCCAGACTCGTCCGTTCGTCCTGTTGTCAGACAGATGCGGGACGGGGGGCAGTCCATCCAGGTGGGGCCGTGACCCCAGGTGACCTGTGGGCTGCTGCTTCGGGCACTGTGGCCCCTGCCCACACTCCAGGCCCTGGGACGAGAGCAGTTTCAGGGCCTTCTTCCCCAGACGGTGGAGACGGACACGGAATTCCAAGGGCTCCCTCCTCCCGAGCTAGCTCGGGTGTTCCCCGTGATGCTGGGCAGGCGGCGGTGTGACCCAGCCAGGCTCAGGGCTGCTGAGGGGGTGGGTGAGACCTGTCTCTGCCCTCCTCCCTGCCCGGGTGGGCACTCATCCCCCCAGGGCTAGGAGGCGTTTCCTGGCAACCAGGATGCTAGAGTCAGCCCTCTTCCAGCGCTGCCTCTGGCCTCACTGGTGCCTGCCTCTGCCCTGCTGTGTTGCCCCAGGCGGCCTCAGCCAGACCTCAGCCAGAACTGGGGGTTGCCCAGCCCGCCGCGTCCCGACTTCTGGGGAAAGAGCCCTCTGTCCTCACCACGGAGCTGCTGCCCGCTGTGGGCTTTCTGTAGGCACCCTTCTCGGGTGCGGGGCGTTCTCCCCTGTCCCTTGAATGTTTTTGTCATGAAAGGGTGTTGAGTTTTGTCAAATGCTTCTGTGTGTCAGAGGAGGTGATCGTGTGGGTTCGCTCCTGTTGTTAATAAAGGAGTCTTTTATTAAGACGCAGGGGGGCCTGCTGGGTCGTGGTGAGCAAGCCTGTTCAGACCCTGGTGGTGCTGAGGGTCTTGCGTTGTGGTCCCAATCTGCCATCCGTCGTCTTCTGGTCCTGGCGCCAGGTCCCCTGGCGGTTTGTCTGCTGTGTGTCACAGTCTGACGCATGGAGGTGCCAGCCGCCAACATGACTTGTCACTGTCAAACCGCCCCCCCCCCGGGGCAGGTTCCCCTCCCGGGGTGTGCTGGGGGCCCCTCTGCATAGCCCCCCCGCTGGGCACGGAACAGGGTTCTGTGTGGGAGACTCGCTTCTTCGCCACGGGTTCCTGGTGTTCACACCCGCGGGGCCGCCCTTCGGGCACAGTCCCCCACCTGATGGACGTGTTGGTCAGATTGCTTTGGCTGGTGGGAGCTCTCTCGTCTGGCTCCTGTGTGTCTCACGTGGTCCCCTCCCCGTCTTCGTGGGTTCTTGGTATTTTACTTTGTTTTGTCTTGTTTTTTTTTAATCCTCACCTGAGGACATGTTTATTGATTTTAGAAAAAGGGAAGGGAGGGAGAGAGGGACAAACATCGATCGTTGCCTCTCGTACATGCCCGACAGGGGACTGAACCCACAACCCGGGTCCGCACCCCGACTGGGAATCTAACCTGCAGCCTTTTGGATGATGCTCCAACAGGCCGAGCTAAGCCCGGGGCTGTTTTGACTTGTATTTTTGAGCACGTCCCTTTTTTCTGGTGCCAGAACACAGTCCAGGCCCCTCCCGGGCAATCCTTGCTGGGGGTGGGGGGCAGCCGTATCTCCCAGGAGCCCTGGTCCTTTGGTGGGGGAAGGTCTTGGGGGCTGAGACCTGGGTGCTGGCTCACCCCGTGCCCCAGGATATGGGGCCCCTCAGGGGACAGCAGGGAGCCAGGCACGTCTGCAAATGCTGTGCTACTGTCCCACCCTCCTTCCCTGCGCCCGCCCCCTCTTTGCCAGCTGGGGCCTGTCCGCCCTTGGGAGCTGCACCAGCCTGGGAAGGCCCGTGGTCAGGCAGATGGTGTCCTGTCACCAGAGACCCCAAGCAAAGGGTGGAGACTTGTGACAGGTGGAGGTCTGAGTGCCACCTACACGCAGCCTTGCACCTCTCCCTGCCTTGTTCCCTGGCTGCTGCTTGGGACTGGGCGTGCAGGGCGCCCTCCTCTGTCACCACGGCTGCTGTGTTTGCTAGTGTTGGTGTCTGCGTGTCTGGTAAAGCTGTCCTGACGTGTGGGAGCTGAGACCCCGTGGTGGGGCCACCCCCGTCCCTCCCACGGGAGGACCGCTGAGACCCCACAAGGCATGGTCCTATGGGGGTGCCGAGCGTCCCCAGGACTTCCCAGTCTGCTCAGCCCCGGTGGGGGCGTTGTGCTGGCCACACGATTGCTGGGAGTGCCGTCTGCGCACCGCAGCCCCGCCCTGTGTGTGGCTGCAGGTGGCCGTGAGGGCAGAGTGTGGCCTCGCTAACCCAGATGCTGGCCTTGCAGACCGTCCAGGACGGCCGCCAGTTTCTGAAGTACGTTGACCCAAGGCTGGGGGTCCCCCTGCCGGAGAGGGACTATGGGGGGAACTGCCTCATCTACGACGCAGACAACAAGACGGACCCCTTCCACAACGTCTGGGTGAGGACCGGCCGGAGGGTGGGGTAGGGCCAGGATTCCACGTGGAGGAGTCCCCGGCGCTGCCCTGTGCTGCTGGGTGTTCTGGGGCCCGTGTCACCACAGGGTGGGGCGCATCCCACGGGAGGGGCGCCCTGCTGTCCTCAGGGTGGGGTGTGCCGTCTACACACACCGGGACGCACGTGCGCGAGCCCTGGGGTCGTCCCTGGGCCGGGGGTGGCTGAGCGGTGGTGCCAGTGAGCTGCTGCTGGGGAGGTCGGCCCCAGGGGCCAGGAGGACTGCCCGGTTCTGGGGCTGCCCAGGGCAGGGCGTGTGCGAGGCTCACGTCCGGTCGGTCACCCACCCACAGGACAAGCTGGACGGCTTTGTGCCTGCGCACTTCATTGGCTGGTACCTGAAGGTAAGGTGAGCTCGCCGTCAGCAGGGTGCCCTGGCTCACGGCCGGCCTGTGGTCCCGGGCTGCTGCTGCTGCTGCTGGTGCAGTGTGGTCTGGGCCGTGGCCTAGGGGCCACAGCACGACCTGAGCCAGCTGTGCGGAGGGCCCGTGAAACCGCCTGGGCGCCTTGGGTAGGGTCCCCATGTACCTGTCCTTGGCACCTGGTGGCCAGGAGGACAGTGGGGGACCTGAGGCCCCTGACCAGCGGTGTGCGCGCCCGCAGACCCTGATGATCCGGGACTGGTGGGCGTGCACGGTGGTGAGCGTCATGTTCGAGTTCCTGGAGTACAGCCTGGAGCACCAGCTGCCCAACTTCAGCGAGTGCTGGTGGGACCACGTAGGTCGCAGGGGGGAGGGCAGGAGGGGCTCGACCCAGGCCCGCTGCCCAGCCCTCAGGGAGGGGGATGTGGGCGCAGGGTCTCCTTAGCGGGGCCAGACGGAGCTGCAGGGCCCATGGCGCCCGCCTCCCCCCCAGTGGATCATGGACGTGCTGGTCTGCAACGGGCTGGGCATCTACTGCGGCATGAAGACCCTCGAGTGGCTGTCCCTGAAGACGTATAAGTGGCAGGGCCTCTGGAACATTCCGACCTACAAGTACGTCTCCCGAGTGCCCTGCTTCAGCGTGCTGGGCACCAGCGTGGGTTCTGGCGGTGGCCCCTGATGTCCAGGCCGGGTGGGGTGACAGATGAGGATTTTGCCTCTTAAAATCTCTGCCTGGGCTTGGACCCTGGGCGGCCGTGGGAACCCTGCCAAGGCCCTCACAATGGCCGGACATCAGCCAGCCCCATCTGACCAGCATTTTTTCCCTGGCGGCCCTCCGGGGGGGCCACAAAGCTTTGCCGGCTCTGTCCTTTTCCCTTTGATTTTGAGAGAGAAACAGCTCCAGAAAAGACCCGGGGGGCATCTGGGGAGTGGGGTTCCTTCTCCCACCCATCGTGGTGCCTGGGGGCAGGTCATGGGACCAGGACCCTGCTGAGCCCCACCCCCACCCCCGGCTCCAGGGGCAAGATGAAGAGGATCGCGTTCCAGTTCACGCCCTACAGCTGGGTCCGCTTCGAGTGGAAGCCAGCCTCCAGCCTGCGCCGCTGGCTGGCTGTGTGCGGCATCATCCTAGTGGTAAGGCCGGCAGCCTCCTGGGTGCACCCACCGGGCACGGGGCTCGCCGCCCACCCTCCTGCCCGCAGTTTTTGTTGGCAGAGCTGAACACGTTCTACCTGAAGTTCGTGCTCTGGCTGCCCCCCGAGCACTACCTGGTCCTGCTGCGGCTGGTGTTCTTCGTGAACGTGGGCGGCGTGGCCATGCGGGAGATCTACGACTTCATGGACGACCCGTGAGCCTCGGGCCGGGGCGGCGCGGCGCGGCACAGCAGGGCCGCAGGTGGGCGCACCCTTCACCACGTGCCCTCCCCCCCACAGGAAGCCGCACAAGAAGCTGGGCCAGCAGGCCTGGCTGGTGGCCGCCATCACTGCCACAGAGCTGCTCATCGTGGTCAAGTACGACCCGCACACGCTCACGCTGTCCCTGCCCTTCTCCATCGCCCAGTGCTGGACCCTTGGCTCCGTGCTCGTGCTCACCTGGACCGTCTGGCGCTTCTTCCTGCGGTGAGGGGGCGGGGCGCTGGGGTCTTGGGGTTCTGTGCTCCCCCCGGCCATGCAGGGTAGGCTCAGAGGCCTCTGCCAGCAGCTAGGTGACACGGCCCCCCACCCTCAGGGACATCACCCTGCGGTACAAGGAGACCCGGCGGCAGAAGCAGCAGGGCAGCAGCGACCAGGGCAGCAGCGACCAGGGCAGCAGCGACCAGGGCGCAGCTGTGGACAGCAAGGGCGGGTCCCCGTCTGGGCCCGAGGAAGCTGCGAGGGCAGTGGCGCCGGCTCTGCACTGACCTGCCTGCCTGCTGGGGACCAGGCCTGTCGTCCCTCCTCTGGTTTATGCCAGGAGCCTCTGCAGGCCTTCCTTTTTTCCAGCACACAGCCGGCTCCAGAGGGGGCGTGGGGAAGGCCTGGTCCTGGCCGGCCGGCGTGCACGTGGGTGGCGTGTGCCTGTGCACGCCTGTGCCCTGTGCTCCTGGCTCCGGAGGCTCCTCAGACTCACAGGCAGGGCTGGCACTTGTCCTTGGGCAGTGGTCTGCTGTACGTGTGGTCTGCCCCTAGGTCACACCAAGCCCTGGCACCCAGGGGCCCGGCCTGTATCTCCACTGGCCCCTGCCCTGCCCCCTGGCCACAGGTGTTACTGACGTGGTCCTCCCCCTCCTGAGATGGCCAAGACGGGCAGGTCTGAGCTGCAGCCCTGAGCTGTTCTCTTGGGGCCCTCCCTCCAGCCCCACTGACCGGGAACCTCCTCCCCCAGCCCCGCTGACCAGAAGGGTGCAGGAAGGGGAAGAGGTCTCCGGGCGGGGCATCGGGTCAGAAACTCCAAGGCCCAGTGCCCACAGTCGGAAGGAAGGGTCCTGGGGCCTCTGGCTACAAGCTGATGGTCATCTCCATGAGCAAACAGAGCAAATAAACCGACAGTGGTCTGAGGTCTTCATCCTCGCGGTCCACAGCCTTTGCTGCGCCTGCTGCTTCGGGGACGGTTCACAGGGGGTGGGAGTCATGGGGCAGGGCTGCTCAGCTGGGCACAGGGTCACCTGGTCTGCTGGGTTGGGGCCCTGTGGGGGCAGGGCGGGGAGTGGTTGTGGTTGGGGGGTGGCTGGTGATGCACCCTGGAAATTGAAACAGACGGGAAGCTCAGAGTCCCCTGACCCTACACCAACTGTGAGGAACCCCCCTGCCCCTGCTCACTGGGATGCAGGGCGGGGACCCTGCTCTGCCTTTTGAAGGGCCCTGGCCTCAAGGGGCTGGTGTCTCCTTAGGTTGGTTTTCTGTTCGCTGCTCTTCGGGAGAGTTTCAGACCCAAAGCAGCACCCACGTGCCCCTCTCCAACCCCTGCGGACTGCAGGCGGAACGGGGAGCTGTCCCGTCGAGCCCAGCCACCCTGTCCTGGTGCTGGTGGAGCCCTGCTGCAGGGCCGCCCTCCCTCTGGGGGTGTCCAGCCTCGGCCAGCAGAGGGGCCTCTGCACCCTGCTCGCCTGGCTTGCTCTGCTCTCCCCGAGCGGACTTTGTTCCACCAGCACCACGGAGAGTCAAGGTGCCCTCTGCCCCACAGTGCTCATGGCCACTCCTTTGGGTCCTGGCCTCCTTTTCCCACATGTGCGGTCCCTTCAGTGGGTGGCTGCTGGGCTCTGTGTCCCTGGCCCGGCCTCCAGGTCCCGAGCTCTCCCTGGTTTGCCTTGTACATATCCGGCCCAGACTGGGTCACCTTTCCTGCAGGAGCCCTGTGTCCTTGTAGTGGGGAGGGAAGGGGTCCTGGTCAGAAGCCAAGGTCTCAGGCACTGAGAAGTGCCTCATGGCAGTGAGCTGCAGCCACCGCCCAGGGGCCTGCCACCTCTGAAAGCTGCTGTGGGCTGCGTGCACCTCCATACTGCGCCGGCGGTGGGAGGCACCTGTGCTGGCCGGGGGAGGCCAGCTACACCCAGGTCAGGGCCTGCCCTCACGCCCAGAGGGCTACAGGTCCTGTCAGCAGAGCGGCCTGGGTCCAGCAGTCTGAAGGCCTGAGGCACAGGTGGCCTGGGGATGATTCCCACTGGGGCTATTGGGTCAGCTGCTGACCACAGACTGCTGGCCATGGCTGAGCCAGGCACCTGAGGGCAGAGCGCGTTCTGGTGTCCCCGGCACGGGTAGGCCCCATCCTGGTGTGACAGCCAGGTCCACGGGGGGGCAGCTTCCCAGGGGCCACACACTCATGAGGGCCTGCGAGGCGCTGGCTTGTTTCGAGCTGCCCAGTGTGGTGCTTTGGGCAGTTCACGTCCATGGAAGCATCACGCCTGCGATATGGGGGTCTCTGAGAACCCCTATAAGGAAGGACAAGGACCCTTCTGCTCAAAAAGTACTTTAATGAAGTGTCCAAAATGTTCTCAGATTTGAGCATTTCTCTTCAGTAAAGCTAAGGCACCGGGAATGAGAGCCCCCGGGAGCTGGCTGGTCCCCACGGGACTCGGTGGCCCCGTGGTTTCGGGCGGTGGGTGGTGGGGCCGGGACTCAGCAGATGATCTTCAGGCTCGGCTTCCTCTCTGCCAGGGCCTGCAAGCGGTCCTCCGTCTCCTCTGTCCAGTAGATGTCGTACAGTCTGCGCGGGGGTGGGAGGGCGTGGGCCAGGGCATGCTGGAGCCACCCCGCCTGCACATACCCCCCCCACCCCCCCCCCCACCCCCGTCTTCCCGGGCTACACCACCCACCACACCACTTACATCAGCTTCTCCAGGACACAGCTGGGCTGCTGGGCGCTCTCCGCCAGCTCCAGGATGCCCACCTCACTCATGCAGTTGTTGCTGAGGTCCAGCTCCTGCAGGCTGCGGCTGGCCAGCAGGAGTGAGGCCAGGTTGCTGCAGCCCTTGTCGGTCACCTCGCAGTCCCCCAGCCTGGGTGGACAGCAGGGCAGAAGTCAGGGCGCAGGGCATGCCCCTGGCTGTTGCTGCTGATGGGTTGAATGACATGGACCTGTGACACTACCAGAACACGGTATGGGCGGTAGGGGTGGTGTACACACTTCAAGACCCCAGTGTCAGCCCTAGCTGCTGTGGCTCAGTAGGTTGAGCTCCAGCCTGCAAACGAAAGAGTTGCTGGTTCAATTCCCAGTGAGGGCATGTGCCTGGGTTTCAGGCAAGGTCCCCTGTGGGGGGTGCACAAGAGGCAACCACACATTAATGTTTCTCTCCCTCCCTTCCCTTCTCTCTAGAGATAAATACATAAAATATTCTTTAAAAAAAGAAATAATGTCCTTATATATACAAAATAAAAGAAGAACCCTGCGTTGGGGCTGTCCCCAGGGCTGTCTCTGTGGCCCTGAACGGACTGGGCACAGGTACAGAGCTGTGGTGGGCACAGCGTCAGTGGCTGGCCTGGGGCTGCGAGCACACCTGGACTTAGGGCTCTGAGTGGTTATGGCAGAGGGTAGGCACCAGATGGCCTCTGGAAAGAGCGGTGTTGGGTGACGGGAGGATGACAGGAGGGCTGCACCCCCACCCCCATCCTGGCCAGGTGGGGAAAAAGCGGTGGCTGAATCTGAGGGTGGTGCAGGACACAGAGGCTTCCTGGCTCTGGACGAAGACCATGGATACCAGCCCAAAGGAGGATGGAGGACAGGCCTGGCACCCACTCCCACCACCAGAGAGTGACATCAAGGCCCAGGAGTCCCCGGGGTGCCATGGAGCCCTGTGCTGGGGCACCAGGAAGCTGCAGGCCCCTGCCCTGTGTGGCACCACGGCCACGAGGCTCCCAGAGTGCCCCAAGGTCCTGATGCCAGTGGTGCCCTTGGGCAGAAAGCTGGGGGATCCCTGTCAGCTCAGCCTGCAGGACCTCCACTTGCTCTCCAACCCCAGGGACCGGGTGTCCCAGGAAAGCCACCAGGGAGGTACAGGCCAGGACACAGAGAACAAAGACCGAACCCGTGGGAGACAGCAGAGACGGAAGGAAGATTCCGTGAAAGGGAAATCAGGCTGGCGGCAGATTCCTGAGCGCTCCGGTCAGAAATAAAACACTGTCTCCGGCCGGGCACTCTCAGCGTCACCACAAGTCGGGCACGGGGTCAGGGCTGGGACAACGGGGGCCAAGCCCCGCGTGAAAGCACACTCACCAGAGGGTCCGCAGGGGCACTCCAGGCTGGCCAAGGCCACGGCACAGCTCCCCGACGCCCGCGTCCTCCAACTTGTTGTTGCTCAGCTGCAGCTCCTGGAGACTCCTGTTCTGGGCCAGCATCGCGCTGATGTGTGGGCAGCAGGCAGCCGTGAGGCTGCAGGACTTCACCCTGAGGGAAGTAGGGGACTACTGCGGCCCAGGCTCTGGCACCCCAGTATCCCCTCACAGCCCCACCCACCAAGGACACTGGCACCTTTCTACCTCTATGGCCCTTGACACACCTGCCTCTCACGCCGGGGCGGCCGCAGGTCCTGGTCCTCAACCCCCAGCACTCTCCTCACCAGGCCACTCCCGACCCGGCCACGTGGCTGTTCCTCCTGGCCCCACTGCCCTCCTCTCCCAGGGTCCCCTTGGGTGCCTTCACCCTGCACACACCGCCTGGCCCCACCGCCGCCCGGGTGCTCACCACAGGGACTCCAGGCGGCAGCAGGGCTCCAGCAGGCTCTCGCACAGCAGCCGGACACCCTCGTCCCCCACCGCGTTGCCGGCAATGCTGAACTCCCTCAGGCTCTCCTTGGCCCTGAGGACGCGGCACAGGTCCCTGCAGCCACCGGCCGTGATGTCACACTCCCAGAGCCTACGGAGCCAGGGACACATCACTGTGGGACCAGAGGGGCGGTGCCAACCCTGTTCCAGCGCAGTGCTGTTCTCGCACATCACCCTCCCCACCTGGCTGTGATGGTGGCCTCGGCCACAGACCTGCAAAATGCAGGAGCAGTGGCCACTGCGCCCCTGCGGCCACCTGCCCAGAGTCCCGACTCACCACAAGGTCTTGAGCTGGCAGCCGGGGCTCAGCAGCCCAGGGCACAGTGCCGCAACGCCCACATCCCCCAGCCTGTTGTCACCCAGCTCCAGGTCGCGCAGCGAGGCCTTGGCGGCCAGGACGCCACACAGGTCCTGACAGTTGGCCGAGGTGAGGCCGCAGCTCTCCAGCCTGGGTGGGGGCACAGGGGGCATTGTGGGAGCCAGGAGACCCCACCCAGCATCAGGCCGCCCCACCCAGCGCCAGGCGGCCCCACCCAGCCCAGCACTCACTTGAGTGACTCCAGCAGGCAAGCGGAGTCCACCAGGGCCTGGCACAGGGTCCGGGTGCCGGCCTCTCCGAAGTCATTGCTGTTCAGCACCAGCTCCTTCAGCTCCGGCCTGGCCCTGAGCACTGCGGCCAGAGGCTGGCAGCTGGCGGCCGAAAGGCTGCAGTACTGCAGCCTGGGGACAGGCGGGCGGTCAGCCCTCACCCTGGGAGCGCACCTCCTCGCCCTGCCCTGGGCTGAGGCCCGCAGACACTGCAGTGACGGCACATCAGGGGCTAAGAGCTGTCCCTGCGGAGCCCAGGTGCCTGCACCGTCCTGGGGACCACCCACCACCCCAAGCTCCAGATTCACTGGACCAGCAGCAAGACGCCCAGCTCCACTCCTGCCACCGCTGTGCCCCTCTGCGCGTTTGTGGGGCCAGGCCACCCTGCAAGCAGGTGCAGGGTCACCAGCCAGTTGCCAGCTCCTTTGAGAGGGTCACAGCCCGAGTCACAGGGGAGCAACACCTATACCTGAGAGCCCCCTCCTCAAACCTCCCTGCAGCCAGCATGAGGCAGGGGCCTGTCCAGCGTAGGCCCGAGGGGTAGGAGAGCAGGCAGCTCGGGGACCAGGCAAGACACACTCACTCCAGACTCTCAATGTGGCACTGGGGATCCAGGAGTCCTTCGCAGAGCAGCTGTAGGCCTGCGTCCCCGAGCGGGTTGTAACTGAGGTCCAGCTCACGCAGGGAGGGCATAGCGCGCAGCGTGCTGGCCAGGGCCCTGCCGCTGGCCTCGGTCAGGCAGCAGCTCTGGAGGCTGTCAGGCCACAAGCCCACCATCTCAGGGAGGCCAGATGCCAGGCTGTGGGGCTGTGGGGTCCCCTGGCCAAGGGCGGGGGGTGGTGCATGGGAGGGGCTGTGAGAGGCCTGTAGTGTACCTCAGGGAGTGGGACAGCTGGGTCCCTGTGAGCCTCACACAGGGGTGGGGGGCCCAGGTCCCACACGGTTGGCCGTGTTGCCCGCAGGGGCTCACCTGAGCTTCTGGACCTTGCAGGTGGGGCTCTGCAGGCCCTGGAGCACCAGGTGCGTGCCGGCATCACCCAGCTCGTTGGAACAGAGGTTGAGCTCAGTCAGGGTGGGGTTGTCCCGGAGTGCGGAGCTCACATCCTGGCAGCGCCCCTCCGTGATGCCACAGTCCACCAGCCTGCGGACAGACATTCAGACGGTCATGTCACATAGCAGGTTGTGACCCTGTGAGCAGGCCAAGAACGGGGTGGTCACAGCCATGGCATCTAAATGAATGAAGCAGAAAAAGTGAGTGGGTCGCCTCGTGACGTGCTGGTTGAAGAGGTGGCATGGATATGGAGGTGTGTCGGTTGGGGTGCCGTGCGCTCGGGCGGCACGGTCAGCATGTCCAGCTCCCCTCGCCTCCTGGAGAGCGCACCCCTCAGGGGGCACAGCCAGGGCACAACATGAACAGCCAGACACACGAAACCCAGCTGCACATGCCCAGGACTGGGACGCCTGCCCCCGTGGGACATCGAAGTGCCCGGGGGCGACCATGACGAATGTGCGAGGGGTGGAGAAGTGAGAAGGCCCGGCGAGGGCCCACGCCAGGCTGGGCGGCGGGGTCAGCTGGAGCGTCGTCCCGTGCACCGAAAAGCTGTAGGTCCGATCCAGGGTCAGGGCACCTGCTGGGGACGCAGGTTCGGCCACCGTGCCTGTGAGGGGCAGCTGGTCTATGCTTCTCTGCCCCCAACCTGCTCTCTCTAAAATCAATGAGAGACCCTCAGGTGAGGGTTTTTTTTAAAGTTCTCGGTAGGGCGAAGGCCCCGCTGTGGCCATTGCGAGGGGACCCACGCGGGGCACTCCAGGCAGAAGGCAGAGCTGCAGAAGCAGGGCGTCAGCACAGTGGCAGGCACGTCACCCGAGGCGGCTGCCAACGACCCAGGAAAAACGGGGCTTTTTAATGTGTTTTCTTTTTTTCCCCTAGAACTTTTTAATTTATCTTTAGAGAGAGGGGAAGAGAGGGAGAGAAACATCAATGTGTGGCTGCCTCTTGCATGCCCCCTACTGGGGACCTGGCCCACAGCCCAGGTGTGTCCCCGGAATCCAACGCGAGGCGACCTTTGGGTTCACAGGCCGGTGTTCAGTCCACTGCGCCACAGCAGCCGGGGAGTTTGTCTGTCTGTTTCTCTCTTTCAATGCAACGATTCCTTTGTTTAGCCGTTCTGGTAAAAACCCTCCTCCAGGCTGCAGGCTGCCGCGTCCCTTGTGCCCTCACACAGTGAAGGGACGGTGACTTCACCGAAGGAAACCAGCGGACACGCCCCTGAGCAGAGGCCACAGGGGCAGCTCGGGGTGACCTCGGCGTGCCCTTGCGACCACACACCCGCCGCAGGCTATGCCAGGCGGGGCGCGGCAGCGTCCCTGTGTGTGTGTTTGCCAAAAATGTGTGACTCGGACGCGAGAAGGCATCACCAGGACTCCCTCCAGAGCTGAGCTGAGACAAAGAGGCGGACTCGAGGACCAGGAGGGACAGAGGGACCGTCCCAGACGAGAGGGGGCCACATGCCACACGGGATCCTGCACTGACTGGGACAGGAAAGGACCCCGCAGGAAAGCTGGTGACGTTCAAGTTGAGGCGGCCGTGATGGGTTCCTCGTTTTGCCCAGTGCCCCAAGCAATCAGCACGGACTTTGGGGGAAGCGGGGTGGAAGGCAGAGGGTGCCCCCCAAACCGTGTTTGTAACCCTTCTATGAACCTAAACCTATCTCAGACCAGTTAGAAAGGCAAGAGGCAGGGAGCTTCAGTGGTGTGAAGCCCGAGGAGCAGCTGGGCTTGAGAACTTCAGTGCCAGGCCAGGCTGGGCCGGCTCAGGCAGCACAGGGGAGAGGCGGAGGGTGCTCTGTCCCTGAGGAGAGAACAGAGGCAGAGACCCTGGACAGAGGCTCCACCCACCCACCTTCAGAGCCTCCACACCAAGACCCGCCCACAGGCATGAGCCAGGAATGGGTTTACGTTTTTAAATGTTTGGGGGAAAATACAAGAACATTTCACACCGTGGGAAACTCATGCAGTCGACTCCACGCATCCACTTAGAAGGTGCTTTTGGAGCCCACGGCGCCCACGTGGGGGCCGGCCAGCAGCCAACCCGCGGGGACCCAGCACACACCTGATCACCTGGCACTGCTGCATCCGAGGCAGGAGCTCCGTCCACCGGGTGTCGCTGAGCTGCTCGTAGTGCATGTCGAGACTCATGACAAGAGGCAGTTGTGTTCTAGGTGGAGGGAGGAGGAGGACAGCTCAGCCCAGCTACCCCGTCTCGGGGGCCAGAGACCCAGCGGAAGATGCCACAGCCTCTCCCCCAGCCGGTGCCGCTTCCTTTCTTCAGCACCTGTCCCCACCTCAACCCCCAAGAACAAAGACGGTGAGGGCAGAAGGAGGTCGCACCCATAGGCTGCTCTGGCAAAGGCCACTGTGGGCCACAGAGCTTGGGGCCAGGGCTGCTGCGGCAGAGGCTGCACTTACCCCCCAGCCTCCCGCCCCTGCCTGGGAGAGGGAGGGACCTGGGCTTGCCTCCTGAAGCTCCCCCACCTTATTTGCCCAGGCAAGGACTGGTTGGGAGGGGTGGACTATGGGCCTGGACACAGCACGGGATGGGCAGTTCACACAGTGCTCTGGAAACTCTTCCTGCCTGCCTGCTCAGCCAGCTTTCCCTCTCAGAACAAGAGAGATGCCAGTCTGGGCCGTCCACAAAGCCAGAGACACCCCCACTCCCCCAAGATGTGAGCACCCCAGGCCTCACTGCCCCAAAGCAGCTGCTTGGGAGGGACAGATGCCTGTAGTCAGGTGACAGCTCTCCTGGGAGCACCAGCCATGGGTGCCCCGGACAGGACACATCAGGTGGGGTGGGGACCCCAGACCCAGCTTCTGTGACCCCTTTCTGGGGGCCTGGGACTCAGATGGGCCGGGGCACAGCCTGTCCCGCCAGGGACTGGCCCATGGAGAAGCCAGGCCATGGGGCAGGCTGGGAAAGAGCAAGGCTCTGGCAGCGGATCTGGGGCGGCAGCAGATCACAGGCCCTGACACCTCACCAGGGTCCAGCCGCACCAGGACTGACGGTTGGGGAACCAGAGGCCCTGCAGGTGGGGCCGGCCTTGCTGCTGAGACACGCAGGGGACAGTGCCGGGGCGTCTGGGTTCATTCAAGAGTGACAGAAAGCCCTGGAAATGATGCGACTGGAGCTGCCCTTTAGATGGGCCTGCCAAACGGGATGACTCAGCCCCATATGAGGCCCCGGTTCCCCAAAACCCGGGATTCCTGAGATCTCAGCCTCACTCAAAACCCCTGCCCCAAGGGTTCCAGGGCGCGCTTCCCCGCGGGTGTTTGCACCCGAGCCTGGCACTGGCCGGACTGACTGACGGCGGCCCGGCCCGGCCCGGCCCCGCCCCGCCCCGCCCTACCGCCCACAGCCGGTTCAGAGCTCAGCTGGGGCCCGCAGGCAAAGGCTCCGGTTCCACTGCTGCTGACCGACAACCAGCAGGCAAAAGTCCTGCTTGCAGGTCCCTGTACGCCAGCCTGCGGAAACGGGGCGAGGGTGGCTGTGACTAGGCCGTGCCGCACAGAGGAGCCAAGAGTCTGCCAGCGCACAGCTTAGAGTGTGTGAGCAATCACGAACCCACCCGGGCCCAGGGTGTGGTCAGCCAAACCCTGACTCAGAATCCCCCGCCTTGGCCATAGGGGAGAGGACAGGGCTGCTGCTTCCCACGCCTGCCGGCCTGGAGGGACCACTAAGCCCCCAGCCCCAGGGCCTCTGCCCCAGACCGCACCCTCCCCAGGAAATTAGTCTGACCCCAGAGAGCACCGCTCACAAGCGGTGGTCTGACGTTAAGAACAGAGACAGCCACCCATCGGCAGAGGCTCCCCTGGGCCTCACAGTCACTGGGGTACCCCCTTCGCTGGGCCTTTGACACCTCGAGAACCCCGCGAAAACGTCCGGCACCCCCCAAAGACGCCCCCCGTTAAGGTCCCCGATCTAGGGAGGTAGGAGCGCATTTCAGGCTCCCCAGCTGGGCTGCTCCCCGAGGACCCCGAGTTGAGCAACGCTCCGAATCACCGGTTTCAAGTGTGACAACAGGCCGCTCAGCGGGACCTGCGCCAGAGCAGGAGCTGGACTTGGGCCTTCGCTGGGGCGGCGCCCACGGGTCTCATCCACCGGGGCGGGCGCGCCCCGGGCCCACCGAGCCCCGAGCCGGCGGCCCGGGACCGTAGACTCCCTCCGACAGCGCGGGGACGCGGCGGGGACGAGGGGGGTTCCGCACGGGGTTCCGCGCGGTCCCTCCAGGAGGTCAGGCGGCGCTTTGCAGCGCGGACAAGGATGCCGACGCCCGGCTCTGCGCCCTTCTCAGGCCGCAGGAAACACACGCGGCGGTCGCCCGAGCTCGCCTGTCCCGCCAGGGGCGCCGCGGAAGGTCTTCCCCAGTCCGGCCGGCGGGCCGGCTGCGACTCCGAAACCCTCAAACTCAGATCTCACCTTGTTCCTCCGCCGCTTTAGCCTGGACACTCCGTTTCCGCCGGGGCTCGCGATGGGGGCGAAGCCTCGGGCGGCGGGGCGGGGCCAGGGCGCCAGGCGGGGGCGGGGCGCAGGCGGGGGCGGGGCGTGGGGGATGGGCGGGCCGCGGGTTTCCCCGGAGCAGAAACAAAGCACCTGAGACGCCGCTCAGCTCCCGCACTGGAGGTGCAGTGGCTGTGACGGGCTCTCTGCGGCGCCGGTTCGTTACGTAAAACGCGCGCGCACCCATTTCTACCCACCCACCCACCCGTCCAGAGCAACCGTGAGCTTAAGCGACACGTCCGCACGGTCTTTGTGCAGCGTTTCGTAACTTATCAACCTGGAAAAGATCTAAACGTCCATCAGCAGGAAAATGGTTGAATGACTTCCTGCCGAGGGTTGAATAAACGGTTGAAAATGGTTGAACAACACACCCACGCTCTGACAGTTAGAAATACCACTCCTGACAGGGAACGGCCCGCGGGGGTACACTACTGGGCTTTTTGAGCACGTGTGGAAACCTCCGAGGGGCGCGTGGCCGAGCAGGGCACCCCCGTAGGCGCCACAACCGCAGCGAGCGCTCCCGGCCGCGGTGTCCCCGCTGATTCGCACACTTGCCGGAACAGGGGTGTTCCGTGTGCTGTACCGCGCAGGCCATCATCAACCCAACCCGGAATCGAACACCGACCGTGGGCCTGTCACTGCTACCAGGCTACATCGGTGCGCGGAGACGGGCCAACGTCTGAGCCAGCGCCCACGGATCCCAGTCCCGGACGGGGAAGGAAATTCAGAAGTAAACTAACAGTATTTAGATGGTGGGACTTGCCGGGGGGAAGAACTGCGGGAACAAAGGAATCCAGCAGCAGGGCGGGCGGGCCCAGGTAGGTCCGGGGGGCCACAGCGCCCGGGCGCGGGCGGGAGGGGCCCGGAAAGCAGGCTCACCAAGGTGGGGGATGCTCGCCGCAGACCCGGCCTCACGTTTGCGGCCGCCAGGGGGCAGCACACTGCGCACGAGGGATGAGAGCCGCCGGGTTGCCTGGGTAGTTGGCTCTTGGCGTCAAGTGAGGTGTTACCGGATGTGATAGAGTATTTGGCTGGGCCAGTCCTCGGTTGTGTAGCAAGGGGGTCGGGGACACGAGTATGGGGACGGGGTCCTGGAAAGCCCAGGGCTATGTAGGGGCGGACCGCCAAGGCCCAGACGCCCATAAGCTTACAAGGAGCAGGAGCAGGTGACACTTGTCAACTCAACAAGTGTGAAGTGAAGACAGGGGAGCAGGACCATGAGGGCGGCGCGGGGTTTCTGGCTGAGGCCACTGCAGCGGGAGGGCGGGCGAGGGGCAGACGGGCGGCTTCTGGGGGCCCTGGCAGGTGCTGCAGCCAAATTTAACATGACTTTGTGCCTCGAGCAGCGTGTGCTCTTGTAGAAAACCAGAGGCAGGAAGGTGAAGGGCCTGGGGGGCCCATCTCCCAGAGACCAGCGCTCCGACTCCAGAGCTCGGGACCCCGCGCCTTCTGTTGAACGCGCATCCACACAGTAAAGGAAGATCCAGACGGAAGGCAAGGCGGGCAGAATGAAGGCCCCCAAAGACGCCCACGTCCTACTCCCCAAACCTGTCAACAGCCGCCTTAGAGGGTAAAGTGCCTTTGTGACTAAATTAAGGCTGTCCCCTCAGGGAGTCTGTCCTGGACCACCCGGGGAGGCCCAGCGTGGTCATCAGGGACCTCCTGAGAGGGCAGCAAAGGTCGGGTCCAAGTCAAAGAGGACGGGGAGCGGCTGTGCTTTGAAGATGCAGAAGGCAGCCCCCAGAAGCCCGAAGAGGCCAAGCATCAGATTCCCCCCTGGCGCCTCCAGAGGAGCCAGCCCTATGGACACTCTGACCTGAACCCCTGCAGCCCATTTTGGATTTCTGACCTCCAGAGCTGTCAAGTCACAAATCAAAGGGAATGTGTTGCAGCAGCAGGAGGAAACCAAGTGCCTTGTGCAGCCGCTGTGATATTTTTCACTTAAGAATCAATATGTATACATAAATATACACATACACAAATAGGGATGGGGGCCCCCCAAAAACAGAATTACCTTCTGGAGGGCGGGCCCCTTGTAGTCCAGGCTCCCCCACCAGGTGAGAGTTCTAGAAACCCACCTGTATCAGTACACCAGCTGGTGTTGTTGTGAGAGGCTGTGTCCGGCTTCAGTGAATGTTTTTTGAAGACTCTCTGAATGCGTTTGCCCATCTCATGACGGGTGGTTTAGGAGCCAGCCCACCTGCCCACACACCGCTGAGTGCTCAGCAGTTTTTGACCCAAAATGGCATGACCCCCAATCTCCCCACAAGAGACTATTTTGTTTGTTTGTTTCTGTGCATGAAAAAGTCCCCCATGGGAAACATTTTGTCGATGTGGAAGAGGTGAGACAGAAAACAGCAGAAGCACTCAAGGGCATCAACATCGAGGAGTTCAAACACTGTTTTGAACAGTGGAGAAAACGTCTCGAGAGGTATACTGCACTGAATGGAGAGGACTTTGACAGTGAACGTGGAAGTACAAACTGACGTGTGAACACGTAAGAACGCACACATTTTTATAAGTAAATTCCATTTGGGCCCCCCCCCCCCTCGTATGTGCACAACCCAACCGTTGTGTCCCCTGTCTGATCGAAGGCAGTTTGCTCAGCCGGTCTCTTCAGGCTGGCGCTGGACCGCTTCCAGATCTTCAGGCTCTGCAGTGCGTTCTGAAACAGGCTGTCTTCCCGCCACCCCTTGTGCACAAAACAGGGCCACGCACTAAACCCAGCAAGCTCAGGGCAGGCCTGCACGGCGAGCCCTACCCACGCAGAAACCGAGGGTGACCTTGAAGGAAGGTGTGAACATAAGCACCCCTAACTGAAAGGGGTCATGTCCCAGGCCTGCAGCCTCCTGGACAGAATCCATCTGTACCTCAAGTGAGCCTGTCCACCATCTCTGTGCATCTAAGATAACCCACCCTGGAAGGTCAGAGTGACCGGGCCGGAGGCCACCAAACCCCTCATGTTATCTTGCTCCCCACACACCGTTAATGAACTAACCTGCACCCACCAACATAAAACAGGTGGGTGTCTCTCTGGGTTACTCTTTACCCAATCCAGAGATTTCCCCACTTTGCTTTCTCTGGCCCCCTTAATCTACCATGGGTGAATTTCATGTAACCCCCTTATGCCTCCTCCCTTTTTTCTAATTCACAACATAAACTGCAAAACTGCGATTCTCCAGAGCGTTTGCTTAATTCACTGAGATTTTACTCCCCGGCACTTGCCAGTTTGGCTCTAATACACGTATAAAAATTCTCCCAGGTTTGGACAATTCTTACCTGGACACCATCCTAGAGGGGGGCTTGCCTGGTTCTAAGGTCCTTCCAAGACACTGCTGAACTGCCGTCCTGGGAAGCTGCATTAGTCCACCAGATCTCCCCGCACCCGCGTATCTCCACACCTGCATGGGCACCCCGGGTGGAGCCCGCCCAGTTCTGCAAAGTGCGGGCCCAGTGTTTACATTTCTCCAGTCCTTGTGACACCCCTGGATCAAGGTCCCCCAAGGTGCTGTCGCAGTTACGGCTTCTCTCCCCAACCTGAGTCGCCGACCCAGCGCCCCCCAGGTTCTTCGGTGACCTAACAGGGCACAGTGGTGGGGCAGGAACATGGAAACGCCCAAGGCCCACTGCCCTGTGGGTCGACCCGGGGGAATCCTCTGCCAGGGCTGTCGTGCCTGGGGGCCGGTTCCTTTGGGAATAAGGTCGAGGGTTACTCAACTTGGGGGAGAAAATCCGGCGAAGCCAGGCTCTAGCTTGTCCGGTTGGCAGGGAGCCAGCGAACCAGGGATTCAAGCCAGCGGAACCCGACAAGGCCGTAGGGCTCATCCACCGAGACGTAGACCGCGCAGGCGCAGCGCTGCAGCGTCCCGACTTCCCGCACGTCCCAAAAGGAGGTCGGACGCGCACGCGCAGGGTCGCTTCGGGAGCTCGGATGGCTACAGGGCGCGTTGACGTCCTCCCACCTCGGCCGCCCCGCCCCCTGGTGCGCGGCTCCCTGGTCCCCCCACCCCAGCAGTCCCGGCGCTCCCCGCCCCGTCTCGCCCCGCCCCGCCGCGCGAGCGCGCTCGCCACGCTGAGCAGCACGGCTGCAGCAGCGCCGGGAGTGCGTCCGCAGGCGGCCCGACCAAGGCCGGCGCCGGTAAGGGTTGGCCCCGGGCTGGCCGTCTGACTGGCCCACGGTTGTCAGACAGCGGGAATGACTGACGGGGGACTGTCACTAGCCTGTCACCGGGAAGGAGTGGCACACTTCCCACGGGGGCAGGGAGGGCCTAGCTGGACGGTGGTCAGTGTGCCGTCCGGACCCGTGGGGGGGGCGTGGCCTGGAGGTGTGGCCGGGGCCTAGTGGGTGGGGCGGGGGACTGGGGGTCTGTGTTGGGGCGGGGCCAAACCGAGGGGCGGGCCGGTGGGCCTGCTGTGGGCGTGGTCGGAATGAGGGGCAGGGCCGGTGGGCGGGGCCATGGGCGGGCTGGGCCTCACTCGGGGTCAGCCCTCGTAGCCACCAGTAGGACCAGGCTGTGACCTGGGCGTGTGCGTGGGCGGGCGTCAGACATCTGAAGAGGAGAGGACCTGGCCTAGAGCTCGCCTCTCGGTCGGGGTCGGGACATGAGCTTGGTAGGCGCGGGCTGGGTTCGGTGACTTGGAGTAGATTCTGAGTCTAGGTCTCAAGATTCTGTGCGACAGCCCTCTGCTGAGCCCTGCCTGCGCTGTGGGGCGGGGGACAAATGGACACTGATACACTGGTGTACAGATAGACACGAAAGAAAGCGTCAACGTTATTCAAGGCAGCGTTTGTGATCTACAGGTAAGGTCGCATTGCTCCAGTGTTGTCGGTGAATGTTGGTAACTGTGCCCGCGTGGTCGTGGGTGCTGAGGACTCAGCGTCGAGCAGAACAGACGAATCCCGGAGAACTGAGGATGCATTTGGTGTGGGTCCACTGGTGAGGGATTCTGCCAGTTGTTTCTCTGAAAACGCCTTTGTGTGCCCCCTGTGATTGAAGGGCATTTCCGCTGGGTATAGAATTGCAGGCTTGCAGTCATTTCTTTCAGCACCCCGAGGACGGCATTCCCTGTCTTGTGGCGCCCGCACTTTCCATCTGTTGGCGCTCCTGTGTGCATGGTGTGTCTTCCTGGGTGTGTAGGCTTGCCGCTGTGAGTTTGTGAGACTCAGGAGTTCACTCCTCTGTTGTTATGCACCCCTCCTGGTCTTGGTAGCAGCCTGATAGGCATGGGGGTTGTCTTAATACTGTGCTCAGCCTTTGGTTTTCAGGGAATGAGCCACCTCCCTCTTTTCAAGACTTGGAAGTGCAGCCTGCACTGGGGTTTGCACTTGAAGCCCTTGGCCAGCTCGGCAATAGGTATTTCTGACAAACAGATGTGACTTGCAGTGTCCTGGCACGTGGGAGTTACTGACGTGGCCTTAGCAGCTCGGAGTGGACCGGGCCGCAGGCTGAAGTCTGCCCATGCCTCACCCTCCTGGGGAGGAGACCAGAAAGGGAAGCTAATTTTCTGCTCAGGAACAGGACTTGGTGGAGCAGTTAACGACACCACTGTGCAAGAGACGTCACACTGGTTTGCTTTTCTGGCTGAAGTCGGGTCTGCTCAGAGCTGCCCTGTGTTGGATGCACAGCCAGACCCCTCTGGTCACAGGTGCAGGGTGGCCGCCACGGAAGCAGGAGGGGGGCTTCTGGGAGCCATGTGGGAGTCATGACGGTGCCCCAGCTGGGCACTAGGATGGGAAGGCGGGGCAACAGAGGCAGAGCCAGGCACGGCCGGCCCGAGATCATATTGGCAGCATTCTGTGGAAGGGGATGGGGGACTGAGGAGGAGGAAGCGTCAACAATGACCGAGGCCTTTTGGTGGTGGGGGGTGGGGGTGCCAGGCAAACGGGGCGGGTTTGGGGGAAGATGATGGACTGGCTAAACTGACCCGTTCTCTGAGGATCTGAGCCGGAAGGGGATACAGCGGTGTGGCCGTGAGCAGGATGGAGGGAGGAGCTGGGGGCTCTGCCAGGCCTCTTGTTCTCCACCTCCACTGATCAGACTCTCCCTGAGGTGTGGCTGAGCCCGCAGAGCGCCCACCCAGTGGGGGCCCTTTGGTTCTTGTGCCTTCCTTCCCCCTCCTCACCCGTGGACGCCTGTGCAGCCTGCTGACTGCCCCCACGTCGAGGGCCAGCCCACCCAGGCCCCGGCGATCTCCGCGGGATGAGGGGGCAATGCAGACACAACCCTGGAGCCCAGTTCGTTAATTCCTCTTTGTGAGAAAACCGCAGGTTCGCGTGAAGCTGTAAGAAGTAGCACAGGTCTCTGCCCCTCCAGCGGCCTCCCCCAGCGGTAGCGCCCGTCCCAGATGGCCATGTGTGAGCAGTGGACATTGCAACGAGCCCTCGGAGCCCTGAGCCACCACCCAAACCCACTCCCCTGCGGCCACCATCTGAGGGCCTAGTGCTCCCTGGAGCCCAGGGCATGGGGGCAAACCTGGTGCGCCTGCCGTCCCCCGCACCGTGCCCATCTGCAAATGTGGGCATGAGGGCCAGCTGGCAAACCCTGTAACCTTGGGCCAACCTGCGTCTGTCCAGGAAAGCTACCTGTTTGCCCTGACCGGCATGGCCCAGTGGGTTGGGCATTGCCCTGCAAAGTGAAAGGTCACGGGTTCGATTCCTGGTCAGTGCACAGACCTGGGTTGTCGGTTTGGTCCCTGGTCGGGGTGGTACAAGAGACAACTGATCGATGTTTCCATCTCACATCAGTGTTTCTGCCCCTTCTTTCCTCCCCTTCTCCTCTTTCTAAAATAAATAAATAAAATATTTTTAAAAATAGGCCCAGGATCTGAAGACACCCGACAAAGATGATACACATACTTGTCCTTGTGTGTGTGCGCGCGCACGCAGTGTGTAAGCGTGCACCCAACAGACCTGGGAAAATGCTCCGTGTTCACACAAGACGCCACGACACACCCACCGGTTGGCCGCAGCCCAGTGCAGCCTATGCTGGGAGGACCCGGGCTGCCACTCACTGCAGGATGGTCGCCGATGGTGCGTCCATTGTGGGGCAATCTGGCAGCTTCTCCCCGTGCAGCCGAAAGGGCTCACAGGGAGTCACCCCACTGATCTCAACACGTGTGCACAGGAAACCTGCGTGGGGCACGCACTGCTTGTGGTCACTGAAAGCCGGAAGCAACCAGGTGGCCTTGAAGGTGGACTTCAGCAGGGAAAGGGTGGACTGTGGTAGCCCGTGAATCGTTGATGAAAAAGAATAATCTGTGGACCCACCTGGTGCAGGATGAGCTGAGATGGACTTTGCTCAGTGAGAGCAGCCAGACCCTCTGTGATTCACTCAGAGGACACGACTGGAAAAGACAGACAAAGGGGGGCGTGGGGGTGGGGCAGAGAAGCAGGGGTCACCAGGGGCTGACGGCGTGGGGGACAGCCTGGCCCCCAGGGGGTGCTTCGGGGTGCAGGGACACTGGCAGCTCCTCCTGTTGAAAACCCAAAGACCGAACTTGAATGTGTGCAGGGTACTGAAAAAAAGACTGTTGCAGCCGCACACTTGAGCTGTGGGCATCTCAGTAGACGTTCACTCCAGAGTTTCAGACTCCGAGGTGCCCTGAGGGCGTCCCTGGTACCTGGCTTCATCGTAAAGTTGAACTGTAGCTCAGAGACCGGTGAAGAGCTCTTTCTGTAGTTATCAGGGGCTGGCGGGTTAGGGTGCCCTGCTTTCTCTTCCCAGAGAAATAGGGAGTCCCAGCAGCACTCCCTGGGAGCAGAGGGCCGCAGGTGCCCGGGGACGGACAGCAAAGACAAGAGAGTCTCAGAAATAACCCACTGGACGGCCTTTGGGTCCTCTGTGTCTCTTGCTCTGGGTTAAGGATGCATGGGGACTAGATGTCATTGAGCCACCCGTGTCCTGTCTTGTCCTCAGGATTTGTCAGACAAATGACACCCACGCCCACTGTCCCCTCGCCAGGCAGCAAGCCCTGCTCCTCACGCCGTTGGCCTGTGCCATCCACAACACCGTGCACGCCCGGCCTCTGGAAACGGAGCACCTGTGGGCACCCAGGACCGCTAGTCAGCACTCAGGCAGGCCCACATCGGCACTGGTGAGCGTGGCTGCTGTCAGGGACCTGAGCCCCAACTGCTAGTCAGGAACTGGCAGGGACGACAGTCCCCATTAACCTGAACCCACCCCCCACGAGAGTGTACCAGACACACAGGTGGGCAGCTCTTCCCAGAACATTCCCTCAGGGAGCAGCAGCTGCGCAGACTCAGCTTCGACATCCTGGCCTGAGCTCAGGGGGGGGTCGCCTGTGCCCCCAGAGTGCTCCCAGGACAAGGCGTGCAGGGCTCAGGGCTGCAGGGCAGGAGAGGGCCACTCAGGAGTCTGTCTGGGAGCTCCGGAAAGCTGGGCCGCATGTGTCAGAGGGGTGTCTTCGCACCACATCTCCCAGACAAGCCAGGCCACGGGTGTCTGGCTGACTTTCCTGAGCTAGGAGGACGCCTTCTATGCAGCCCAGCTGATGACCAGCAAGAGGCACAGCACACACAGTAGTAGGTGGCCACATGGGCCAAGGGCCTCTCTGAGAAGTTCCCCAGCAGTGGGGCAGGTGGGGAGCCCCACCCCATCCGTGTCCCATCAGCAAAAGCTGCCACCTACCAACACCGCCCTCCAGCTCCTGCAGCCATGGCCCCCAGCCCCTGCCCCATCCACATACCCCTACACCCACTGCCCCTTCGCCTCATGCCTGGCCACAGCCCAGGGCTCTCAGGCCCGTGGCCAGTCAAGGCCCAGCTGGCAGCATGCCCCTCCTGTGTGCCCCAGCCTGACTGCTGAGCCCAGGAGACACCTGCACACTCTTACTCTCAGATCTGGGCCCCCCACACCCATACTGTGGCTGCTGTTGGGAGAGGGGGTTTACTGAGGCTGGGACATCTGCCTGGGCCTTGGTGAGGGGCCTCTGCTTCTGGTTCTCCAGTCCTGCTCTCTGAGAAGAGCATGTCCCCCAGGCCTCAGGATCGGGGGCACACAGTGGGGCCACAGCCCCACTGGGAGGGCAGGCCTTGGGTTTGGCGGGGACACCTGTCAGCGCCCGGCCCTGTCTAGCTAGGAGCAGGCTCTGGTTTGTTGGGGGCGCTGCTCAGGCTTCTTCAGTCTGAGGTTCCAGAAACTGGGGGCTCCAGGCCCATCATGACTGCGCTGTGGGAAAACGCTGCTGAAGGTGGAGAGGTGCCTGGCCGCCCACCCCAGGGGCTGTTCTGGGGGCCCCTGTGCTCACATTGGGAAGGCTTTGACCAGGAGGCAGGCCCTGAGCACTCCCTGCTCTCCACTAGGACCAGCAACAAATGATCGCCACGTGTGCCACCAGGCAGTTCCTCTAGGGCTTCACTAACAGGGTCAGACTGCCCAGGGAGACCCACCCCCAGACCTGCCACTCCGTCCCTGGGGCCCAGCCCACCCTGACAAAGCCCAGGCTGAGGTTTGGGGACAGACCCATCCTGGGGAAACCCAGAGCCCTCAAGGAGAGCCCCTGGGGACGGTGGCCCCAGAGGGAAGGCCGGTCAGCTGGGGGTGTGGAAGAAGCCTGGGCCCAATTTGTAACCAGAGTCTGACCCTCTTTGGGCACATTCCGTCAAGCACAGGGCAGGCTCTGCCGGCCCCCCGCCAAGGTTATTGGTTGGCTGACCTGGCCCTTAGAACCGCGTGGCCTTGGGGGGAGCACCACTGTCCAGGAGCCGTGTCCCCACCAGCCCGGTCTACCCAGTGAGGAGTCCTGAGACCCCTGGGGGGTCTGCCAGGACTAGAGGTCAGGGGCCCCTGCTCAAGCTGTCCCTCCCACACCTGCTGTCCCCAAGACCTCCACCTCCCTCACCCTGAAGCTGTGGGTCACCTACATCCTGGAGGACAAGCATGTGCTCACCGCCCCGCCACACTGTCCTCAAGGTGCACAGGAGTGGCCTGCGCGCAGAGCTGAGTGGGCAGGGCACCCTCCACTGAGGGGTGGGCAGGGGGAGGGCCCTTCACTGACTGGCCTCCCCCACTGTGTTGCAGCCCAGGCCTGCACAGCACAGGCAGACCCCCCCCCAGGTGTGGCACACACAACACAGCAGCAGGAGCTCCAGGTGCCATGGGGACAGGTGGGAGCCCGAGCCCTCCCACGGAGGGCCCCCAGCCCTGTGCACACACGGAGGCCAGGACTGCCTGCTGTCCCGCCCTGGGCCCTGGAGGACGCCGGGCTCAGGCACCTTTAGGTCTCAATGGCCTGGCTCTGAGGTGTGACCTCCCCCACTCCTGGGGCTCAAGCCCAGGCCCCGCCTGATTCACCCTCTTGGGGCAATAAACAGTGAGGAGAGCCCCCGGGTCCCTGTACATCCCCCCTCCTGCTCTGAGGTCTGGAAAATTAGGCTGGGGCGGGCATCAGGGTGGGCGCAGCACACCCTGGGGACCAGCAGCCTGGAGCATGGTTCAGCGTCAGGCCAGGGCAGCCACACAGGAAACCAGGACAACTCCACAGGGCATGCCTGGCACAGCCACCTGGCCCCAGACACAGGCTCCCACAGTCTGCTTATTTCCACGGGCCCAGTTCCCATGATGCCCCTGGGCATGGAACAAGTGGCCCTAGCACCCAGGCATTTCCCAGTCCTAAGACACTCCCCAGAGAATAGAGCTGACCCACCATGGCTCGTCGCCAAGTGTAAGGAGCCCAGCCAGACTGTCCCCAAGGCTGAAAAGTGGTAGCATGAGGTGGCCTCTGCCAGGGGCATGAGGCTGTGTCTGGCCTGCCTGCCCCTCAACCCAGGACAGCTCTGGCCCTCCCAGTGAAGCTAGACTGTGGGCAGGCAGGCAGCCCCTTGAAGAGCTGCAACGCTGGGTCCCTTCAGTACCTGCCTGGACCACTCCCCAGACCCCAGGGACAGGTCCCGCCCAAGCCCCCAAAGGCTGAGCCCTGGGGCCCAACACACTGCTCCTGCCCTGAGCTCCCAAAAGTCCCTCCCGCAGGGAAGCTGGGTACCTGGGGGTATGCAGCTAGAACGGTGATCAAAAGCCCAGTGGCCCCAAGACCCTCGCCAGCCAGCGGCACACCCTGCCTCCTAGCGCTGGCCGGGCCTGACCCCAGCCTGAGTGAGAGCTGAGCCCCCTGGGGTCCTGGCCAGTCCTGGGTCCTGGCCCAAGTTAGGGCTGGCCCTCTCACAGCGGGTTGTGGCCGCGGGCTGCCTGAATGTGCCCCACAAAGGCATGTGGGCCAGCGACCTGAGGCAGATCTGGGAGCAGCGGGCCACCCTAGTGGGAGGGTGGAAAGGACAGGCAGGCCAGCCCCATCCTCATGCAGATAGGGCAGCAGGGTGGGCTGGACCTGGGTCCCGAGTAGCCACCTGGCATGGATGGGATAGGGCCTCTGCCCTGCGTGGTCCTACCGCTGAAGAACTGTGAACCCCCTGCAGTCGGGGGGCTCCAAGGAACCAGACACCCCCCCTATGGGGGCGGGACCAGCCCCTGCTCTCAGGTCCCCCCTTGCTGGTTACAGGTCAGTCAATGGCTTTTTGTGAAAACGTAGAAATGCACGACCAGCCTGTGCTTGCAGCGCTGGCCACCCTGAGTGGCAGAGGGGCCGCTGGCTGGAGGAAGTTGGGGTCCCACTGAGCTCTGGGAGAGGCCGCATACACCAACACCACGGCCACCCAGCCTCAGCCAGACGCCAGGTCGAGACCATCAAATAATTTACTGCAGTGGAACCTGCACCCAGCGGGCCGGGACAGGGCACGTGCAGAGGCACACTGGGGTGCCGGCGGCTTCAGTTCACGACAGTCTGTGCAAAGCGTCCTGGGAGGTCCGCGGTCACTCTGTCCACCGACCCTGGGCTGGCCGGGCTCCGGCGGCACTTCCTTCCTTCCTCTCCCTCCTCCCAGCACCCGGTGCCTCCGGGGCCTGCACCGGTGCCGGCGGGCCATGGCCGTCAGGACAACAGGCACTTGCAGCTCATGCAGCCGGCGCCCCCCTCGTCCGGCGGACTCAGCTTGCGCACCTTGTGCTGCCGGATCTCGCGCACCAGTGTGTAGAAGGCATCCTCCACGCCCTGGGGAGGACGGGCCGCTCAGAGGGGGACCTGGCCTGAGGGCCCAGCAGGGGAGGAGACCAGGAGACCAAGGAGCCCCTGCAACTTCCCCACCCGCCCACACACCAGGAGCCTTGCCTTGCTCCTCTCGCTGCCCCAGGGCTGGCTCGGAGCTTGACCACCCTGTGCCCAGCTCCCTTCTGAGCTACTGCCCTTGTCCCCAAAAGCCTACTAAGGAATCAGGGGCACACTGGGGGCAGCGGGGCTGGGGCCCCAGGGTCACCGCTCTGGCCTGGCTCAAGACAGCTCTCTCTCCAGGGACCTCCACCTCCCCCTAGAGCTCCTTCAGCCCAGACCCCGGCCCTGGCCTCCCTGGCTGCCCTGCCATCCCGGGAGACTTACAGCGCAAGGGGCCGCTGGGTCACAGGGGTCCCGGAGCTGGAGCCAGAGCCAGAGCGGCTGCCCTGTATTGAGGGAGAGGGGCTGTGAGCGAGGCTCCCTGGCGGGGCGGGGCCGGGCCCTAGCTACCTGAGGGCGGGAGCCAGCTCACCTGGCGAGTCTTGGCCGAGGTCTCAATGTAGGGGATGCCGTAGCTGCGGGCGAGGTCCTGTGCCTGCCGAGACTCCACCGTGCGTGCAGCCAAGTCACACTTGTTCCCCACCAGCACCATGGGCACATCATCCGAGTCCTTCACCCGCTTGATCTGCTCCCTGCGAGGAGGAAGGCGTCAGCGCCAGCGGGCTGCAGGCAGGGCTGCACCCAGATGCACAGCGAGCACAGGAGGTCTCCGCGCACAGCGGGCAGCTCACCGGTACTGGTGAATGTCCTCGAAGGACTTGGTGTTGTTGATGGCAAACACGCAGAGGAAGCCCTCCCCAGTGCGCATGTACTGGTCCCTCATGGCGCTGTACTCCTCCTGGCCCGCCGTGTCCAGGATGTCCAGCAGACACGTCTCCCCGTCGATGACCACTTGTTTCCGATAGGAGTCCTGCAGGAGGACACTGCTCAGGGACCCCCCTTCCAAGGACGGGGCATCAACACCACCAGCCCTGCCCGCACCTCTGGCGTCACAGGCTTTATGCGGAGGGGACCCTCCTACGTGGGAGGCAGAGGCCCAGCCCACTTGTGGATGTGGGGCTGGGGCAAGGGGCTGGCCTGCTCACCTCGATGGTGGGGTCATACTCGTCCACGAAGTGGTTCTGGATGAGCTGGATGGTCAGGGCGCTCTTCCCCACGCCTCCAGCACCCACCACTACGAGCTTATACTCCGTCATGGCTCCTGGAGACGCTGCAGCACCCGACACTGTGGTGGTCTCCTGTCCCACCTGCACAGGAAGCCCCGTCAGCCGCGCCCAGGCCCCACAGGGCAGACCTGTTGAGCTCTGGGCTCCAACATCCCAGTAACAGGCGTGGAGCCAGGATAGTCCACTGCCCACCTGTGGCTCCTGCAGCTCGCTGGTGGGAGAGGGGACCCACCTCCGGCCTCACAAAGTGACTGTGTGAGAGGCAGGAAGCCGGTCCCCTGAGAGGCAGGGCTGACAGCAGTGAGTATCTCTCTACCACGCACCCAAATTAGAACTTGCTGGGTAGGCAGAAAGCCTGAACTGGAGGTGCCTGGGGCTGAGGTTACCAGTGCCGCGCTCCCCCCCCAACAAGAACAGGTCCTGCCACAGTGGAGCACAGAGCAACGTGCCCAGGCAGGCCAGTGTCAACCGGCAACCGGTTCCAGGCCCCACCGGGCATGTGGGCGCACTTGACAAGTATACTGAGCACCTACTACAGGCCAGGAGCTGCTCCAGGCACAGGGTGACAGGCAGAGAAAGAACCCAGCCCCCTGACGGTGGACTCAGCATAGCCGGGGAGGAGACCCACATGGTTAAAAGGACGGGGAACCTGCGGTGCCCACCTGCCATGGGAACTTTGGAGAAAACAAGGCAGGTGAGGAGGCCAAGTAGACCAAGGGTCCCGGAAAGCACAGGTAGACCAACAGGAAAACACCCAAGGATGTGTGGCAGCAGGGAGACAGGTGGGAAAGCAAAAGGGTCCCAGGCCAAGGCCCCAGCTGGGGTGTCTCCAATTTCTGACATTTAACGAGGGGTTGCCCTGGTGAGGATAAGAGACTTCCTAAACCTCCGATTCGCCCGCTGCGCTCGAGCTCTTCGAAAGGGTATTGGGGACTGTGGAGGGTGGGAGACCCCGCCTAGAGCATGGCCACTGGCGGGCCTCGGCGCAGGGGACACCACACACTGCCTGAGAGCACTTGGGGACCCCAAGGAGGACGGGGCCAGGCACACGGAACTCGAGGAGCTGGCCAGGGCGAGGCACACCCAGGGCCCCCGCCGCCCGCCGCCCGCAGCCCCCTGCCCCCAGCCGCAGCGCCCCGCCCGCGGCACACCTGCGCCCCCGCGCACCCCGCGAGGACGGGGTCTCCCCGCCTCGAGCTGCTCTGCCCTGCCGCCCCGACTCCAATGCCCCCCACCCGTTGCGGCCGCCCCCTGCCGCACTCACCGCTCACTGGTGCGACTGCCCCCGGGGCCGGCGCGGGCGGGGGAGGGGGCCGGGGCGCGCGGCTCCCCGGGTGCATGGGCTCCGTCCGCGGCGGGTGCGGCTCCGGCTGCGGGCGGCGGGCGCGAGCGCGGGCGGCGGACACTCGCCCGGGCCCGCGCACGCACCTCCCTGCACCTGTCAATCAGCCCAGCGCGGCCTTCCATTGGATGTGAGCTCCAGACTCAAACCAAGAACCGCC